>NW_011966460.1:6249-11043 GCF_000949405.1 Vollenhovia emeryi | reverse complement strand
CCGGGGTAATATTCTATGGTCGTAATTTTCGTTATCAATTATATATCCACACCAAGAACCACATTTGCTGTGATTATTAAACGCATGGTAAGGGATACATCGAATGGCATCCGCTAAAGCTGTACTGTTACCTATGTTTTGGGCCAAAGCGTATTTGAAGCATCGGTGGAAATATAATATACCATCTTTAGTTAGCTCTCGATGACTTTTTTCGATTTTATATAGTTCTTTCGTGACGCCTCCAGATGCGTGATTTATGTCAGAGTGCTTCACAATTATAGTATGTGAGCTAGCTGCACGACAAGCTGCTATAGTTGAACTGTCGTCGTCACCTATTAATACTCCAACTTCCAAATTTTTTGATTTGAGAACTGTACTAGAAGTAACAATATTCTTTGCAACGTCGGGTTCCATTGCTTTTGCAGTTCCCCAGAAGTTTAATCGACAATCATGATTGGCTGGATTATTTCCGCTGTCGCATTTCTTACATTTTCTGTTACGAGTTGAGTAATCAAGAACAAGTCCAGACATGTTACCGATAATAGCTCCAAATCCATTCAAACTGTCGTAATTTCTTCCAGTACCTCTTCTGCTCCAGCCCATATCGTATGAAACCATAATGCGCACAACGTCATCGAATGTTACCAGCGCTTCCTCTACTTGAAGCCTATCTTCATTAGACAGACTTTCCTGACCATTTCGAGTAACTTCGAGTATCTTTTCACCGATTGAACAATTTTCTCTCGCCAGTGGTCGATTAGGAATCACGAAACCGGATTGCAAACTCTCTGGCCTATGCAATACCAATCGGAAAGAATTAGTAAATGCATTTATCATAAAGATGAATGATACAAATACTGCGCTTGTACGAAATTTATTGATACATTTTTAATTATATTTCATTTTGTACATTTATGTATATATTTATGTATATATTTATGTATACATTTATGTATATTTGTATTTATGTATATATTTATGTATATTTGTATATTTATGTATATCATTATATATTTTCTTTAACCTGATCGGATCACTTAAAAATCATAAAGGCAAAACTATGATACAATTGCATGTATAGAATCTTGGAACTGTGTAAAAAATTCTGCTCCAATAATACCAAAATAAATCAATATAATTACAATAGCTGTTCGATATTTTCTTTATTCTCCAATGTGTGCCGCCGCTTCAAATCTGCTGCGTTCAGACAACTTTCTCTTGCAATGCTCTCTGTTGCTTGTCCAATCTCTTGCTCATATCTTTTAAATGTCTTAAAGTTGATAGTTGGAATATTTAAACAGGATAGTAGTTTGTTGAGATGCGTATGTCCTAATCCACCATGAAGCATACCTTGAAGGACAATTAAAAATAGACGAATGGAAGTTATGTTTGTATTGAAGAGAATCAGGAGGATCCACGGAACCATAATAAAATGTATAGAATATTTTACAAACTTTTATGAATATAGCAGATAGCACATAATTGTATCTCTATAATTATGTGAACTTACCAATTACTGCTTTAGCATTTACGTCGAAACGAGACAAGCGTCGACGTCCCCAGTTGTGCTGTTTACCCGTGGCGACTGAATTCATGAGTAGACACTTGTGGCATCTCACCAACAATATCGAGCCCAAACCTCTGTGCATTTCCTCTTCTATATATTGTAGAGAAAGAACTTCCTTGCATGACACACACCACAATTGTTCAGCGAGAACGGAAAATTCAACAATGCGGCGTCCTTCCATGTAGCTCGGTTGAGGTGATTTATCTTTTTCTTCTGACTCGAGTTTCGAGTTCGCATTATATTCACTGCGACTTTTATTTAAGGTCTTACAGTTTCGACTTTGTTTTATTCTCTGTTGATAAACCGCTTCGGATACTAATTTGCCTTTCCAGCGCCTTCCCTTGCATTTCGACATTCTTTTTAATACGGCAGTGGATCTTCCTAACCTTAAACTCGCATTCGAGTACGAGACCGCAGGGCAGCCAACTTAGAATGGTAAACTAGCGGAGTGCGGTGTTGCCATACTTATTATATATGATATTAGACATTCTATTTTGACTTGTATAAAGGGCTAGAAAGGTGAATATTATGTCAATGACATTTATTTACATATCTTGTGTTTTTAAGTATCGTTTGATGTCTGGTATAAATTAAATATTGCTAATATATGCAACATTTTTTCGTTCCTTACAGTTGATTTCAGGTGAAATTCACGTCCAAAAGTTTTTTGTTGATAATCACAAAATTTGCAAACTGTGCAAATATATTCATTTGTAGTGCTAAATATCACATTAACTGGCATTATTTAAATCCTTTACATGATACGAGCACATATGGTACATATTTTAACCCATAAAAGCATAGAATTTCATCAATTTCAAATTGAAGTCACTTTTGTCTGGGATTGTATAGGTAATACATCCTTAAAAAAATAGCGAAACTTCGTTTTAAAGAAAGCGCCAAAAATTTTGGAATAATGTTTTTATGGCCTGGTTTACATCGTGCACTTGATAATAGAGCACTTGAACTGATCGACCAATGAGTGAACCAGTTTACTAGTTGTTACTATTTGTTATTCATGGTAATTATTTAGATTAGGACACCCCCCTCCAATAACCTTGGGCTTGACATATATTATAGAGGTCACCCTCCTGAGTGACTTGCAAAAGATTTTAGCCTGCGGACGTTGTTTGTTAAAAAGCTATTAGGAAAAAAAGTCTGGTTTATGTGTAAGTTGAAAGTGCGTTTAGCAGGGCGCGCTACGCGCGCCTCACCACCCTCCCCCCTCCCCACCCCGCCCCATCCCCGCCCTTCCCCCTTCCCCTCCCCTTCCCCACCCCACCTGCTCTCTCTCCTTACCTCCTTCCCACACTTACAACTTACCACCTTCTGTCATACTAACGAAATGTAGCGACACAACATGGGTTTGCGACTTTCCATGTGAAGCGAGATCCACTGCACACCTCGGACATAGTTTGGCTTAGGTTATATCTTAACAAAGTGGTGCCCCCCCGCAGGGGGGCGAAACATACTGTCTCCATGCAAGTTATTGGGATAACCTTTTGGGATTGATAGGAGAAAAACATTAAATCGGTTTGGGATATAAAACACGTTACGTGATTATTCACTTTAATGAAAAGTAACTGAACGAACAAAGAGATAGAACGAACAAAGAACTATATACGGAACTGCAAGTATTCACGGAGATCGACACTTGATCGGCACACGACAGCTCACGACAAGAGTAGCTTAGCGACTGACCTCCGGTAGGGGCGGTAGGACGAAGAATTCATCCGTTACAGTTCACTCGCCTTCCAGAACATTCCACCCAATCACACGCATTCGCACAATCACGCATGCTCCTTACAAGACCGGGTAATTTGACCAGAAGGGTGATTTGACAACAAGTCTCCCAAACCAATGCATTATTCAACACAAGTACTCGTACTTCCATGACGTACGACAGATGGAGATGGGAGGAGAGATATAAGATTTAGAGTACATCATTTTTTTCGAAAACTATTACTCGCACAGGAAAAATGAATAGAACATAAAATGTATATTTCAAAGAGATTTACAACTTTTATTTAAAACATTTTTCAAAATTTTTAATATTTGTATCTGAAAAATACATATAATTGGTCGACATTGTTTTTTTAATAACTTTTTAACACACAACGTCCGCAGGTTAAAATCTTTTACAGGTCACTCAGGAGGGTGACCTCTATAATATATGTCAAGAGCCTAAGGTTATTGGAGAGGGTGTCCTAATCTAAATAATTACCCATGTCATTATATTACATATTCTACAAACCATAGGCATAAAAGAAACGGACTGCACGTTAGTTACATTTCCCATGTTGAAAAAATATGCAAACTTTAAGAAGAAAATGCATAAAATACTCATGCATAAACTTTAAGGTGGCCCTTACATAAACCACCCAAAAACAGAAAAAATTACAATTTTCTAAGAAAAAATTGTTAGGGCTAATTCAGGCAGTTAAAGGCCCCGATAAGGATGATAACAGGATTTCTTCCAAAGGGATACCCTACTATATTGTCAGGTCGGGGCTTTATTAAATATTATTAAGAATGCCCTGATTTAACGAATTAAGGGATACTATTACTATTACCACATCGGGGCCATTTTGATATTATTAAGAATGCCTTAGTTGCACGAATTCCCTTATAATAGTGTATGATAAACATTAGCCTGAATAGTACTAATACCATTCGCTGCCGCGACGTGGCGACCGCGCGTTAAGCTTCCTCGCAAGTAAAAATCAACACTCACTAGTATAAAAGGCGAGCAGATTATGATTTGGCATCGAATTGTCTGAATCATGGATAAACTCAATGGTCCGAATATACTTTTGCTGACTATATAATTTAACAATTAAAGAATTAGTTTAAAAATTAAATTTTATTACATTTCTGCTCGGTAAGCTTCAATTTAGGATAAGAAATAATATTTTGAAAGGGCTGATTATGTTTTCTTATGAGGTCCTGATAATATTTCTTTATAAGGTCCGAATAATATTTCCTTACAAGATTCTTCTAAACTATTTATTACAAACTTTTCAGGGGTCCCTGATGGAAAAATTTTGCTGAAAATGTAATGAAATTGATGAAAAGTGAAATGAAAGTTATTGGAAACTTGTTGAAACCATTTCAAAATAAATCATAAGTTTCGTTATGAAATTCAATGAAATACTGTGAAATTAGATGAAAGTTAATTAATATTACTAAAAATTAGTGAAAAAATGTTAGAAATGTTGTATATTATG
>NW_011966460.1:0-5974 GCF_000949405.1 Vollenhovia emeryi | reverse complement strand
CCATTTCACGTCCACGGACGTTCGGACGTAAATTGGACTTAAACTGGACGTCCACAGGACATCCTGTGCTATCTGGGATGTTATAGAGAGGTTTGATTGGGGAGGTTGGCAGCACCGCGCAGGCACGCAGGCAGGCAGTAGGCTGATGTGTGTGAACTCACTGTAACGCACGTACTAATAAATAGCTCTTCTGATATAAAATAGATATCCTTTACTACCGAATATAACATGGTGCCAGGTGTGGTAGGAATGGTCTCAATCTTCTGAATACAGAACCATTCAGTACAGAACCACGAATAGCTTTATAATTCGGTGAAGTAAGGTTAGAGACGACGACCATGAATGCCGACGACCTAAACAGGATATTAACAGAGCAAGTCAAAGCCCTACAGAACTTAAATCAACAAATGGTTCAAGTCCAGTCGAAACTAAACATTAGGAACGGAGAAGGTTCAGTAACGCAATTACCTAACCTCCAAGCGAACGTACCGTGGCCTCAACCACTTAATGTAGACAAAGGTGACGTCAGAGAAAATTTTGAGTTTTTCAAGGACAATTGGAATAACTATGCAATTGCTACTGGAATGTCGGCATGGCCAGATACACAAGAGAAACAAAAAATCAGCATCCTACTAATAGCTGCGATTGGAGTACAGGCGATGAAGAAATATCTCAATTTCCAGCTAACAGAAGAGGAAAAAGATACCACAGAAAATGTCCTGAAAATCATCGAAACAAGACTCACAACAGCTAGCAAAAATGTTATCTATGATAGGTATCTTTTCAACACCGCAGTCCAACAACAGGACGAAACCTTCGACAACTACCTAATCAGACTAAAAAAACTGATTAAGAACTGTGAGTATGATCAATTTCAAGATGATCTGCTAAGGGATCGCATTGTTGTAGGCATTAAAGACAACGCCCTAAAACGTAAACTAATGTCAAAGACAGATCTAACTCTAAAATCAGCTACGGAAACTTGTAGAGTACACGAGATTACAGAAAAGCAAGTTAATTCTATGCAAGCGGACGAGAAGGTAATATCGGCGGTGAACAAAATAAATAAGGACAGATGCACTACGAACAAGTCCAAATTATGTCGATACTGCGGTAGCGCACATGTATTCGTAAAAGGCGCGTGTCCAGCATTTGGTAAGACATGCAAGTTCTGCAAAAAGAAAAACCACACGGAGAAAGTCTGTCACATGAAAAAACGGAATAATCCCAAAGGTAACCAGATCAACCAAACTTGACTTGAGAGAGGAAAGTCATGTTTCGGAGGACTCGAGTAGCAGCGACTCGGAAGCTGGGCCGATCCAGATAAAAAAAGTATGCATCAGTGACTCAGATGGCTCGTTGGTTGCAAATCTGTGGTTCCGCATCAACAAGAAGTGGAAAAAGATAGCTTGCGAGTTGGATACAGGAGCGAGGTCATGCGTTATGGGCTACAAATATTACTGTAGCATCGTACCCGAGCCTCACAGAGAAATGCAGCAACCCTCATGTCTTCTAATGGATTTTGGAAAACACAACATCAAGGTGCTAGGAGAAGTCAGTCTTAAGTGTGTACATAAAGGAAAAAAATATCGAATAAAATTCCGAGTTGTGGATGAAGACTGTGGCCACTCCTCTCAGTTCACACTTGCATGGATTTAAAGCTCATAAAAGTTTGCAATTCAGTCCAAATGCAGAGTTTAAAGATAAATAACTGTGCAGAAACAGAAGAAATTGTCAAGAGGTACCAAGACGTCTTCCAAGGATACGGCCTGCTACCAGGGACTACTCAACTGGAGATCGACGAGAACATAGAGCCAGTGATTCAGAAGCCACGAAGAATCCCTATGAGCTATCGGAATGATCTGAAAGAAGAGTTGACACGTTTGGAAAAGAAAGGAATAATCGTTAAAGAAGAACAACATACGGATTGGGTGAGTAATATTCTACTAGTTAAAAAACCAAAATCTTTTAGAATTTGCTTAGATCCAATACCGTTAAATAAAGCATTGCAGAGGCCAAATTACCAATTCACAACTCTCGATGAAGTCCTCCCAGAACTAGGAAAGGCAAAGGTTTTTAGCACAGTCGACACCAAAAAAGGATTTTGGCAAATCAAACTCTCTGAAGAAAGCAGTAAGTTAACAACGTTCTAGACACCGTATGGACGATATCGATGGCTTCACCTACCTTTCGGAATTTCTGCGGCTCCGGAAATCTTTCAGATGAGAATCCTTGAGACAATTCATGGACTACAAGGTGTCGAGATATTGGCAGGCGACATTCTCATTTATGGTCAGGGAGATAATGTGGAGTTGGCGATAAAGAATCACAATCGTAATCTGGAAAATCTCTTACAAAGATTACGTGAAAATAACTGCAAATTGAATAGATCGAAGCTAAATTTGTGTCAGACTTCTGTTAAATTTTTTGGACATGTCCTGTCCACAGAGGGTCTGAAACCGGGCACTACAAAGGTCGAAGCTATAAAAAACATGCCAAACCCTAAGGACAAAAAAGGGGTTGAAAGATTTGTCGGTTTAGTAAATTATCTCGGCAGATATCTACCTAATCTAAGCTCCGAGCTACATCGGCTACGAGAACTAACAATGCAGCGTACACCTTGGATTTGGACTGAGGTTGAACAAAAAGAGTTTAATAAAATCAAAGAGATGGTCGCAAATATCGTCACACTTAAGTACTTTGATGTAAGCAAACCAGTTACAATACAGTGCGACAGTAGCAGTCATGGTCTAGGAGCAGTACTTTTGCAGGATGATGAAGTAATCATGTTTGCATCCAGATCTCTAACAAAAGCAGAAAAGAACTACGCTATGATTGAAAAGGAGCTGCTAGCAGCTACTTTTGCGTGTACTAGATTCGACCAATACATAGCCGGTAAATCAGGGACTATCATCAAGACGGACCACAAGCCTCTCGTCAACATATCGAAAAAATCTCGTCTGAAAGCACCTAAGAGGCTCCAACTGATGTTTATGTACTTACAACGCTACGATTTGGAATTCCAATTTTTAGAAGGAAAAAAGAACGTCGTAGCCGATGCTCTTTCTCGTGCACCGGTCAATACAGAAGATCAGAATGTAGATAGGGTTAGGAACCACGAAGAGAAACTGTTTAAACAAATAGGGTGTGTCAATGTTATACAATGCCTTAACATTTCAGACGAAGTCATCAACGAGATTAGAAAAGAAACGATCAAAGATGCATCTCTGCAAGTGTTAAAGAAGTACATACAGGGAGGATGGCCTAGATACATTCACGATGTCCCAGATGAAATCAAGATTTATTTCAAGTTCGAAAGCGAACTATCGCTGCAAGACGATATGATAGTGAGAAACGATAGAATCGTCATCCCTCGGAGTTTACGTTAAACTATGCTAAAAAAAGTTCACGCGGCACACGGTGGAATAGAAGCTACTATGAATAAATTGGCTCGCGAAAACATTTTCTGGCCAGGAATGAATGGAGCCATCAGAGACAACGTGAAGGAATGCGACATCTGCTTAGAATTTGCAGACAAACAATCGAATCCTCCTATGCAAACACATGAAGTACCTTCTGCTCGATTTCAGACTGTCTCCATGGACCTGTTGTCAGCTACACATAAAGGGAAGAAAAGAAACTTCGTGGTCACGTCAGATCATTTTTCAGATTTTTTCGAATTGGACATAGTCAAAGATCTTTCAGCAAAATCACTCGTTGCTGTCACGAAGCAAAACTTTGCTAGACACGGAATACCGACTAAGATCGTCAGTGACAACGGTACCAATTTTGATTCCTCCGAGTTTCGGCAGTTTGCAAGATCCTGGGGAGTTCTACACGTGACATCATCTCCGCATCATCAACAGGGCAACGACAAAGCGGAGTCTGCAGTAAAAATTGTCAAGAAAATTATTAAAAAATGCGAGAAAAGTGGAGAAGATCTTTGGTACGCCATCCTACATTGGAGAAATACCCCGAACAAAATGGACTTGAGCCTGGTTCAACGGCTTTTCTCACGAAGGACGAGATGTGGTATTCCAACTTTACAGTCCAATCTGCAGCCAAGGATAATAGAAGGAGTTCAAGAAAAGATTTCGTCAAGCAAACTACGAAGCAAGTACTACTACGACAGAACAGCACGAAAGCTGCCAGAGCTGCAAGTGGGTCAACCAGTAATGGTTCAGTTAAAACCAGAGGAGAATCATTGGTCCAAAGGTAAAATCAATCATAGGATCTCGGACCGCGCATACATGGTAAATGTGAAGGATGCACTTTACCGAAGAAGTGCCGTACATATAAAGCCTCGACACGATAGTAGTCGGCGTCAACACCCCTCAAAGGCGGATGACGCAGCGATTTATTCCACAATATCAGAGCCGTCTACAAATACAACAGAGGTACAGTCGTCACGCAAATCGGTGACTACTACAGCTCCAAAATCAATTAGTCAGGACGATAGTGAACTTATGGGCATCTCTTCGTCACCCAACAAGAGCAGTGTCAGACCTAGTGCGGAAAAGACTGTTAAAAATACAAGCAGCGACGACCACAAGGAATCAACAGTCGGGAAGACTGTTAAAGACACAAACGTCGACATTCCCAAGGAATCAGCAGTCGAAGTTCCAACGAATAACGCAGTCATCAACACGCCAACAAGTACGGGAAAAGCACGTCCAAGAAAGAACGTGAAGCCTCCAGCTCGATTTGCCGACTACGTTACAAACTTATAATTCCAGAATCAGTCAAATATTGTTTAAGTCATATATATTCATATCCATCCAATATTGTTATTTTAAAAGAAGGAACGTGAAGCCTCCAGCTCGATTTACCGACTACGTTACAAATTTACAATTCCAGAATCAGTCAAATATTATTTAAGTCATATATGTTCATATCTATCCAATATTGTTATTTTAAAAGAAAAAAAAGAGAGAACATGTTATAGAGAGGTTTGATTGGGGAGGTTGGCAGCACCGCGCAGGCACGCAGGCAGGCAGTAGGCTGATGTGTGTGAACTCACTGTAACACACGTACTAATAAATAGCTCTTCTGATATAAAATAGATATCCTTTACTACCGAATATAACATGAAATTTGCAGAATTTCACTGAAAATAAATTTTTTAATGAGAAATTGCTGAAATGACAATGAAATTGGGTCAATTGCAAGAGATTTTCAACCAAATTTCAGCAAATTTCATTACGTTTTCAGCAAAATTTTTCCATCAGGGGTCTGATTATTTGTTCGTATTAGGACCCAATATCACGCAGTTTGAAAGACTGGAAAAAATGTTGGCATAATTATCATGAGACACGGTAGTGTCTCGCGCCAAGTGTAAGCGCAGCTAGTACCGCGCGCGCGAGACCGACCGTGTAAGTTTACGCGAGTACACGAGTTGACGGGCCCTCAGAATTTCGAATCTCAACAACGGCTGTTCCGACGAAGTTGAGATTGCGCTTAATCGATAGCTTGGGTACGATTTGCATAATAAAAGTGTTTTTACTTTTCTCCTACGTGTTTACTCTGCATTTTAGGCGATCTTTAGGTCACCTGCGTTTACACGCGTTACGTCGTGTGACCTAATTTATGTCAAGGCACGCGAAAAAGAGACCTGACCCAAGCGAGGTCGCAACTGTTTACATCGTCGCGACCTATCGTGTTTGGGTTGAATATACAACGCACGGTGTAAACTAGGCCATTGTCCTGTACGGCTTAGCGCCATCTGGTCTCCATACTAATGTATGTAGTAATACACCACAAAAGACACAGAGGCTTTTGGCATGTCTCAGAGACTAACTACGCTGTTCTCTTCACTAATTCTTTTCAATCCTGCGCCATCAGGTTATGGGCACAGGCTGTACAGTGAAAAATTGAAATTCAGAAGATTCAATAGAAGATTCAAGAACCCAGACAGCCAAGCCTGTAGAGAACAGATTTCAGAAAACTCTGTTTCCAAATTTTGTCGACAGAAAAA
>NW_011966459.1:10397-16797 GCF_000949405.1 Vollenhovia emeryi | reverse complement strand
ACAGTTGCTAACGGAACAACTGCTTACTAAACAATAAGTGGCCTGACAACAGGGCCAAGCGCGATTAATATAAAAAGGAATGGAAAGGAAGGAAGGCGGGTCAATCTAAGCTAAGTAACGATACGGTTAACTGCTGTGACGCAGGTGAAAGAATTATATTAGTTTTGAATAAAGAAGACTTTTTTATTTAAACGGTTGAATAGTCGACCTAGAGTCGTTGTGTGAACCTGGCAAACGATCCCGAATCACAACCCGTGCCCCGACTGCGTCGGGATGCACAACAGTTTTATCTCTGTCTGCGTCATTATTATTGTACATACCACCTCTATATAATAATCAGAGTACTTAAATATAGTATTAGTTTGTTAGAACTTCGTATCAATGTGTCTTTCGACTTTCAACCCAGCTTTTGGTGAGCTAGTGCACGGAGAAAACAATTAGGTCGTTTTACTTCCATGTATAATAAAATAAATACATTCCGTCAAATACATACCAAGAATTATTCAACAAAACACAAAATATTGGTTTAATCGTCCAAATTTATATTGTCGCCTTTAAAATAGGCCCCATTTAAAGCGATACACTTATGCCAACGAATAATCCAGTCGTCGAAACACTTAAGCCTCCGCTACAATGATTCTCGGTTCTGTCTACAATGGTCGTACAGTTGTATCGATGGTCGCTTGAGCAGTCGTAGTCGTAGTCGCTCGAATAGGTTCAATTCCTATTCCAACGACCACGACTGCGATTTATTGCCGCGACGGACCAATCAGAGAATAGTGTTATATGTCGTGTGTCATTATATGTCGAATATATCGTGGGAAAATACCTCAAAAACAGAAAATCGGTTTCAGTTATACATCGATACGACCCAATCCATGACTCTACGATTCTAAGACTGCGACCATTGTAGACAGAACCGAGAATCATTGTAGCGGAGGCTTTATAGGCACTTTCCAGTATGGCCTTCAGCTCCTTCTGCGAATTTTGTTTTATAGCTTCAATAGACTCAAAACGTCTTCCACTAAGTGGTAATTTGAGTTTGAAGAACAAGAAAAAGTCGTACGGGGCCATATCTGGCGAATACGGTGCTTGGTCGATAACGTTTGTTGAGTTTTTGGTCAAAAATTCGTGTATAAGGATCGATGTGTGGGACGGCACCTTATCGTGGTGCAAAATCCAAGAATTGTTCTTCCACAAATCTGGCCTTTTCCGGTAAACATTCTTTCTCAAACGCCTCATAACGCCCAGATAATATTGTTTGTTAACTATTTGACGATTTTCCATCACTATTTCTTTCACTTTGTCGATATTTTCGTCAGTCGAAGACGTTGAAGGTCGACCGGAACAAGGCAAGTCTTCAACCACTTCTCGGCCTTCTTTGAATATTTTGTACCACTCGTATGCTCGTGTTTTCGACAAAGCTGACTCACCGTAGACCTTCTTCAACATTCTCAACAATTCAGCACAAGATATTTCGTTGGCAACACAAAATTTGAGGCAAACTCTTTGTTCGATATTTTTATCTATTTTAAAAATTGTAGAGCATATTTGGGATTGACTAACAAAACCAACAGCTATAAACAAACTGATTAACAGATGGCGCCAAAACTTTGCGTGACAATTAGATACATTGGTACCAACTTATAGCAAATAATTCTTTTTCATACATTTTACGCGGGCTTTTTAAATGAACAATTTCCGGTATTTATTTGACAGAATGTATATGTATTGAGTAAGGAATGTGTACAGAATGCAATATAATGCAATGTTTGCACTATAAAATTTGTTAAGATTGCTACCTGCTCGAGCGCATCTTCCGGCCATTCATCAAACCAGTCAATAGTGCAACAATTCACCAGACTCGGATGCATTCGTAAACGGTTCCTGAAGTTCTTATTAATTGGACTCAGGCACAGCATCATGTGAAGTTTATCACGACAACGGTTGACAAAATATGTCAACACAGTAAACATAGGAATATCTAGACTTCTATCACCGTCTTGAGCTGCCAATCGTGTCATTTCGATAATTTCCTGTCGTTCTTCTATCGTGAATAGATTTGGGACTTCACCATTATTGAGTAAACTGTTTACATCATTTAAAAAAGCCTCGTTTCGAATATCCTCTTCGCTTAAAAGAAATACAAGATCCTTACCTATTCCGCCAGAATTTCTACATAAAAACAAATAGAAATAAGTAATAAACCCATACAACACCGAAAGATTGCAGAAACATTGCATATACCTTTCACAACAACATTGTAACATAGCATGAAGGTTGCAAAATGTTTCAACAACATTGTTGCAAGCTTGAAGCAACATTGAAATGTCCTCTCTTGTCCAGCGACAAAAAGGTGCAAGAGTTTTGGAAAGGCTGATACTTTCAGATCGGACTGTATTTTTGCCATAGATAGCCACTGTACAGTCAGTACCCCAGGTATCGGGATACCTGGCGCTGGCGGGCTAGGAAAGGTGTAATTTTAATTAGTATCCCCAAACTGTTTTGGAAAAGCTCAAAATTCATCAGTAGATAGTCGATGCAATACAGAACTCTAATCAAGCAGTCAGACAGCTTAATAATCGAACGCGTGGCGTCAGCACTACTGCATACATGTCACAAAAATTAAGTCAATGCAAGTAATTTGGAAAAGCTGAAATTTGAGAATATGTCAATTTACTTTATTCAATCCATGAAACAAACAGTCAGACATAGTTTTCATAGAACCTACTCATGAGTCAGCAGTCAATAGAAGTCAGGATAGCAAGCGCACGCGACTTGTGGTAATTACAGGCCTGTGAATAATGAAACGCTTTTATATTCGTTTATTTTACAGCTTAATAAAATCCCTTTGGTTTCCCACCTCCATACTTCAATAAATAAACAAGCACATTCGTTCATTAATCAACCGAAAATTTTAAATATTGCGGAATTGGCGACAATAACAATGCGAAGCCTAGGGATACGCATATACCTGAAAAATCTTGCTTTCATCTCCCCTATGGTGTATACAAAACAATGCGTCAGTTATTATGTCGACAAAGACGTCCTGGCATTAGTTCGAAAGAGTCACTCGTGGATAGAAGTTCATTTGTGCTACGTGAAGAAAATATCATGGAGAAATCGCGTGCTATTTGTGTAATTTGCATGAAAAAAGGAGACAATATATTGAAGTTCACAGAAAATACTCTTACAAGATGCCAATCAATTTTAACAATTCGTCAAAATAATAGTTTATTGTTCAATAATGTAGTCTTGCCGTTAGTTCCTAATGAGATTCAAGGTTATCATGTGCCATGCTATAGAAAATATACAGCTTTGGGGAAGAAAATCAGAAAAGCCTTGCGAGATCAAACCATTTCTGAAACGAGGTAAGTCAATATTAATCTAAACAATCGACGGAATAATTTTAATATATTTGAAATTTAATTTTCATAATGATGAAATAAATTTTCATCAATTACTGTTAATTATGTACTAAGGAAAAGAATTAATTTTGTTCTGTGCAGTACTCAATATTGTTATTTTAAAAATTCCTATTGATATTTCATAAATATGAATGTAATTTATTATTAATTCTATTTCAGCACAAGTGCAGGGACTTCGGCTACTGAGGCAAATGTAACATCAAGCGAGCCATCATGCTCTCGAACGAGGTACAAAAAATATTTGATAATTTAATGGCAAAGTGTTTTTGTTAATAGCATTTTTTAACTTTCACAAGTTATTTGAATACATGAATATACGACGAATTGTTTTTCAGTAATGAAGATAGTCATGCTGATCCAGAGCAAAGTACTTGTGAAACAGAGACAAGTAATTTACTCTGTTCTGAAAAATCAAGTAAAGATACTGGTGACGTAGGAGACGTAGCAGACGTAGGAACGAGTGATTCACCTGAAGTAAGAGGGACAAGCAGCCTAACATGTATTATCTGCGATAAAGCACGGAAGAAGCACAATGCACGTTGGCAATCACTGAACACATCAGAAAACAATAGTATTGCTGCTAAGATTGAAAAATGTGCCACTGAAGCTAACGATTTGACAATGCTACAGAAAATTGATGATTTTTTATGTTCGAATAGAATCATCACTTCCAATTACCTCGAAACTAAATTATTGGGAACATTTAAAAACAAAATCAGAGTCATTTTACATAAAAAGCAAAAAGTAATTGTGCCATTCGGTGAGAGTTTTTCAACAGATGATTTGGACAAACTTGATGATTGCGATATTATTAAAAAAGCAGCATTACTTCTGAGGGCTAAAATATTACAAATCGAACGCAGGAAATTGCCAGACAATGTCACTGTTGAAAATCTATCGGACGGGGAGTGCATAATACCCAAAAATCTTACTGATTTTTTCGTTACATTGTTAAGCGGTACAGACTCACGGCGACAAAGTAGTATTAAGCGGCAGCGACTGACATCATCGTTCGCACAGGACGCGATTTATGCAGTTTCAAACGGGCGCATAAAAACTGGAAAGCACATAACACTTGCGATGGCTCTGAAAAGCTTAACTAGTAGCAGAAATGTTGTTAATATTATTAACAGGTTCGGTCATTGCTGTAGTTACACTACTACTGAAGAACTCGAAACGGAAGCAACTTATGTCCATCGTTCCAAAACCAAACCTTCATACGGGATTAGCTTACAATAATTTCGATCGATTTGTCGATACTTTAACTGGCAAAGACACCTTACATGATACTGTGGGAATTATATTTCAAGACATTGTTCCTGATGTTGCTGAAGACGAAGATGCTGAAGTGCAACCCAGTAAAGAGTCGGTTAAAAAGAGACGGAGACGAACATATGATACTGTCAACCCACACCTGGAGCCTTATTCTAAGAGACCAAGAATGCAAGGAGTTTTACAACCATTGCATTCCGATGAACATTACATACCAGACAGTTTGAAAACACAACAGAGAGTAAATCTTGCGTGGATGTTTACTCATGCACTTGAAATTCCTGATACTCCGATGTGGGTGGGATTCAACAGTTTAATTCATATTGACGATTCGATTAAACAAAGAATATCATATCTGACAACAATTAATTTATCTCCGACTAATACTGTTGTCATACAAGAAACAATGATTCAGAGTCTAAAAGTTGCAGAAGAATGTGGTGAGACATATATACAAGTTAGCTATGATCTGACTATTGCTAAAGTTGCTTTGCAAATACAGTCAACAGAAAATCCCCGATTTAATAATCTGTTTATTCACCTTGGTTCATTTCACGTCATGATGGCTTACTTTAAAGCTATTGGGAAAATTATCGATAATTGCGGATTGTCCAATATAATGATTGATACTGAATTATTGGCTAGTGGTTCGATCAACGGATTCATCGCGGGTAAGCATTTCAACCGGTGCAAAAGACTCCATTCTATAATAAGTTTGGCAATTTCTATTCTACACTTCAAACGTTTTTTGAGAGAGAGTAATCTTGAAATTACAGAAGATATAATAAAGTATCTGGGAAATTTCTGTAAAAAAATCCCACAAGAACTCCTGTAATAGATTACCCGCCGCTTTTAGAGATCACCGAAAAGTACGAGAAATACCATGAACAAACTCTCAATGGCGAACATGGCAAGACACCGCAGTTTTTCATGATTTATACAAATCTCATTGAATACTATTTATTATTCAATGCAAGTATTCGAACGGCAAACTTCGAACTGTTCAAACATATGTTGCCTAAAATCACAAATTTATTTTTTGCTTTGAACCAGCCCAATTACGCACGATGGCTTGTTAAATACCATCATAATTTATGTAAAATTGATGACACTCATCCCGGACTTAGAGAGTCATTTGAACACGGTTCCTTTGGAGTAAAGCGGACTGATAAACCGTTCTCAAGACAGCCGATAGACTTGACGCTGGAACAAACAATAAATGCAGATGCGGCAAATAAGCTAACGGGTATACTCCATTTTACAAATTCTATAGCAGCCTGTCAACGTTGGTGTAAAAGCCACAGCATACGATCTTCGATAATTTCACACATCCTGCAGAAAACAGGTTTAACAAAGAATCAGGACATCACGGCGGATTTGGAAAAGAACAGAATAAAGAAGAGTACAGCACAATTAAATAACTTTTTTGAAGGAATTGATCGTAATTTGAATCCGTTTGATGAAAATATAGACAAGCAGGAACTTTTCAACATCTCCAACGGTCAAGCTGCATCCAGTTCCATTGCGGAGTTTTTATTAAATATTGAAATAAACGGTAATGAGTTGCGGGAAAAATTCATATCTGAATGCGCAGAATACCACAACCGATTTGAGAAGCCAATAAAGAAAAACAAAATTGCAACGTTTGTGAATGCTTTAAAGAAAAAAAAATTTCTGTACACGGTAAAGTACAAGAAATA
>NW_011966459.1:4114-9793 GCF_000949405.1 Vollenhovia emeryi | reverse complement strand
TCCACGAAGAAGCAGACACAAAAATCATTCACCATGTTTGCAATATCGATTATGAAGCAAATATTTCAATTAGATGTTCAGACACTGACATACTTGTCATTCTACTTGGAAATATGGTAAATTTGAAAAGCGGTTCGAAGATTTGGATGGAAGTCGGCGTTGGCAATAATCAAAGGATTATCAATGTTTCTCAACTGTACGAGAAATTAAGAGAATCTGTTTGTACTGCTCTCCCTGCGTTTCATGCATTTACTGGCAGCGATTATAATCCTGCTTTTTTTAGAAAAGGAAAAAAAAGACTATATAATCTATTAAAATCGTCGAAAGAATTTCAGCAAGTTTTCACAGATTTGAGCCGAATAGGTGACGACAATTTTAATCAAGTCTTCAGAAAAATCGAAGAATTTGTTTGTTGTTTATATGGTTTAAAAAAAATCGAGAGTGTAAATGAAGCTCGATTTATTCTCTTCAACAAGGCATACACATTCAAAGACACCAACGACGTCTTTCAAATTGCTACCACAAACGTTGATGCTTCGAATTTACCACCTTGTAAAGCTGAGTTAAAAAAGCAATTACAACGTGCTGCGTACATATCCAACATCTGGAGGAACGCGCATGAAAAAGAGCCAACTCAAACTTTATTACTAATACGTATTACTAATACTGGTAATTTTTCGTATGGACGACTTTTGATTATAATTAAATATTTTACACATAAACATAACATTTTACTAAACGTTGAGTCTTTCTTTATGCACAGATGACGAATCTTCTACAACAGACAATGCGGAAGAAGCAAATGAAATTGAAGAGACCTCAGACGATTCAAATGATGATTGTAGCGAAAAAAATGACGAAGTTTATAGCGATAATAATGATTTGGAATCGTAAATTACTTAAAAAATCATATATTAATAATAATAATAATAAATAATAAATGGTTTTATTATGAGAAACATGCGAAACTTACATATTAATTACTCACAAACCCGTAATTACCACAAGTCGCGCGCGCTTGCTATCCTGACTTCTATTGACTGCTGACTGAGTAGGTTCTATGAAAACTATGACTGTTTGTTTCATGGATTGAATAAAGTAAATTGACATATTCTCAAAATTTCAGCTTTTCCAAATTACTTGCATTGACTTAATTTTTGTGACATGTATGCAGTAGTGCTGACGCCACGCGTTCGATTATTAAGCTGTCTGACTGCTTGATTAGAGTTCTGTATTGCATCGACTATCTACTGATGAATTTTGAGCTTTTCCAAAACAGTTTGGGGATACTAATTAAAATTACACCTTTCCTAGCCCGCCAGCGCCAGGTGTCCCGATACCTGGGGTACTGACTGTACAGTGGCTATCTATGGCAAAAATACAGTCCGATCTGAAAGTATCAGCCTTTCCAAAACTCTTGCACCTTTTTGTCGCTGGCTCTTGGACTAACAGTGCAATGTATTTGTAATATTTATTTCATTATACGTTATTTATATAAGTTTTTTTATTAATAATAATGATTCCCTTCTCGGGATACATGTCTTATCTCTGTACAAATTTTTCATAAGGTTGTCTCTACATTTCTTCGTGTTTTCCTTCTTCTTCATCCTGCATATCTTCCTTTCGTCCTCTCTGTAATTCTCTCTCCCTCCTTATTCTGATTCTGCTGATTTTCAGCATCCATTCTACTCCTTCTCCCCCTTCTGACATTATTATCGCTTCCGGTACGTCCATTATCTTGGATTCTGTGCATTCCTTTAGAATGTTGTTCCAGGTTTCCTCTTTCTCTCCGCACAATCTACACTCTCTCCTACTGTCCTCCTCCCAATATTTATCTCCTCTCCATTCGTTACAGCATCTAAATCTGGCTATGGTCTTCAGTCTTTTCCCTTTTCCTTTTTGGCCTAAGTATTTCGCTCTTCCTTCTCCTCTCCATCTTTTGTACTCTTTTGTCGAACCTGACTTTTCTATTTTCTTTTTCCTTTCCTCCAGCTGCTTCCTTTTATACTTTTCCATCCATTCTTCCACCGTATTTATTCCTTTGTCTTCCTTAGCTTCTCTTTCCCAGCGACTCGTTCCCCCTGCTTCATATAGTTCTTTCATACGTTTGCCCCAGTTTGTACTTTCCCATTCTGTCTTATCCATTTCTCTTCTGCACTCTTTAAGTATCACGTTTTCCGACTTGTTCTTTATTTTGTCTTGGTACCTTATCGCTCTCCCTCCCGCTTCTAGGCTTATCTTCTCTATGGATGTCTCCTCTCTAACTATGTATCCTGGGGTACATCTATCCAATCCAAGTATCCATTTTATGTATCTTTCTTGTAATGCCTCGACTTCTTTCCGCTCTCTCCATCCCCATACTTCTACTCCATATAACATGATACTTTTCACCATAACATTGAACATCATAATTCTTCTGTCAAAGTCTCCTCCAAATTTCCTCTCTCCTATTCCCCATATCTGCGCCATGGCTGTTGCCGCTCTTTTTACTACATCCTTTATATGTGCATCGTCTTTATTGTTTTTCTTAAACGTGAAGCCCAAGTATTTGAATTCTCTTACTTCTTCTAGTTTTTCATTCTTCCATTTCCACTTCCTTTCTTGGCTTCTTTCCTTTTTACAAAAAACTAGTATCTTGGACTTACCCGCATTTAGGGTTAATCTCTTTCCTTCGAAGTATTTTTCCAATGTTTTCAGCATTCTCTCTATGTCCTTCTCTGACTCCGCCATCATTCTCAACCACCAGGTAGTCCGCATATGCGAGTGTAAATATTTTCATTCTACCAATTACAACTCCTCCAACTTGTCTCTTCTTCAAAAATTCCTCCACGTCTGCTAAATATAATACAAAGAGTAGTGGACTTAGGGGGCAGCCTTGTCTTAGTCCCCTTTCTGTCCAGAATCTTTCTGTTACCTTGTTACCCGAAATCACTCTATTCGTAGTCTCCTTGTATATATCTTTTGGTCTTTTTATTAATCTTTTGCTGATTCCTTGTTCTTTCATGTTCTTCCACAACAGCTCCCTATCTACCTTGTCAAAAGCTGCCTTTACGTCTGCGAAAAACACATATAACTTTCTCTTCTTTTTTGCTAGCACCTTCTCCGCTGCTGTTTTCAATGCATATATATTGTCTATGCAGCTTCTTCCTTTCCTAAATCCTGCTTGTGTTTCGGGTAATATTTTAAGCCGATTTACATCCTCTCTTAGCCTTCCTTCCAGAATCATCGCGTATATTTTGTATGCCGTGTCCAGGAGTGAGATTCCTCGATAATTTCCTGTTTCCTTCTTACTACCCTTTTTATGTATTGGATATATTCTTCCTTCTTTCCATCCGTTTGGTATCTCTCCTCCTTGCCATATTTTTTGTAAAATTTCTCTTAATTTTTCCATTGTCTCCTTGTTCGCATATAGCCACGCTTCGTTTTCTATACCGTCTTCTCCCGCTGTTTTCTTCTTTTTTAACCTCGCTATTGCTCTATCTACTTCCTCCTCCGTTATATCATCTGTACTTTCCTCTATACTTTCTTTTAATACTTCTTCTTGCTGCTCTTGTTCTTTGTTTTTTTCTCTTGTATCTCTTCCCTCTAATAGTTCCATAAAGTGTCTTTTCCATTTTTCTTCTCCGATGCTGTCATCCGGTTTCTCTCTTCCTCCTCTCTCCTTCTTTATGTACTTCCAAATTTCCGTTTTATTGGTTATTTCCATTATCTTTTTCTGCTCTCTTTCCCCTTCTTCTCTCTGTTTCCTTCCACACAACTTGTTATGTTTTTGTCTTTCTTCTGTATATCTCCTTTCAATTACTCCACTCTTCATTCGTCTAAGCACTCGGTTCAATCTTTTTTTACTTTCTCTGCATTCTTTGTCCCACCACTTCTTTTCTCCTATCTTTGGCTTTTTAATCCGGATGAGTTTTTTACTCACTGCTTTTCTGACTTCTTCGACTAACTCATCCCACTCCTCTTGAATACCTTCTTTTTCTGCTTTCCTTTTCTCTAAATTTTCTTGGTAATAAGTTGCTCCCTCTTCTGACCAGTCTTCTATCTCTTTCTCCTCCTCCTTCTCTTTTTCTTGTTCTGTTTCCATTTCTGTGATTGTCTGTAGTACTATTTCCAGCGGCATATGGTCTGATTCGGTCCTTTCGCCTACTTTAAATTCTTTTATTACGTCCCAAGCTTCTGCGTTGCAAATCGCATAATCTATTACCGAGCTTCCTAGTGTTCCTACAAATGTCCATTCTCCTTGCTCGTCGTCTTCTATATTTCCATTCAGTAATCCAAATCCTATTTTTTCTACTGTCTCTATGAGATCGACTCCCTGTCTGTTTTCAGTTTTATCCTTTGACTGCCTTATTCTATCCTCTTCTTCTCCATTCCACAGGATTCCTTTATCGGCCGTTCGGGCGTTAAAATCACCTCCTATTATTGTTTTCCTGTGGTCTCCATTTTCTATTATTTCTTCCATATCTTCCAAGAGTGCTTTCTCTCCCTCTCTGTTATATATTGATATAATCCTCCATTTTTCTTTCCTGATTTGCACATCACAGCTGATTATCCCTTGGCTATCCTTTCGTGCACTTTCTTTTCGGATTGCTTTTCTTATTCCGGTTAGCATGCCTCCAGATCCTCTGCCTTTCTTTTTCTCTCTCTTTGCATATTGTATTTCCCAGTTAAAATCTGTTGGCAGTAAATGCTCTATCTTCTTCCACCCTTTCTCCTCTATCCAAGTTTCTGTAAAGTTAACTATGTCAAACTTTTTCACATATTCCCAGAACTCTCTATCTTTCCTTGATAGCCCAGCCACGTTCCAAAACATTATGCTTATTTTCCTCTTTCCTTCCTTGTATTCATTGTTCTCATTCTGCGTCTTCGTGACCTTCTCTACTCCGTTCTCGTACCATCCTCTTTGCTTCTTCCGCCGGCCTCCGGTTGAAAAAAACGTCTGCAACTCTAATTCTGCTTTGGCCTCATTCCATCTGTACCATTTATCTTCTATTTTTAACTTCCAGAATCTGATTTCCACTTCCTTTCCTTGTGCTCTCTGTTCTTTTGCCATCTTGACAATCTTCCTTTGTATCTCCCTTTCCTTCATCGTTCTGTCGTTATCAATGTAAACTTCTTCTCTTCCCAATCTGCTTTTGTTTTCCATTAGTTTCCTTTTATTTTCTTGGTCCTTTATTTTTGCTTGTATTATTTTGCTTGTATTATTTTCTCTCCTCCTACTAATCTTGTTCTTTCCACCTTCGCTTCTACTTCCAGCCGTTCTTTCACAAATTCTTCTACTTTCTTTTCCAGGCCTTTTTTTCCTTCCCTATATTTAGGCCTTTTATAATATTATTTTTTCTGTCTTCTCTATTCTTTTTCTCCATCATAATTTCCATTTCCTTTACTTTTATTTCTCAGCTCGTCCGTATTTCCGCTTGTTCCCGGTATGTTCCTCTGCTTGCCTTCCTCGATCTTGCTAAGTCTGGCTTCTATCGCCTTAATTTTATTTGCTTGCTCATTTCCCGATAATTTCTTCTCGAAATCCTTTAACCTTCCTTCAATGTTCTTTTCTATTTCTCTCTCTCTCTCAGGACGTTTCTCTCTCTTTCGGCGCGCAGTTCCTCTTTCAGCTGTTGTACCTCACCTCTAATTTCTTTATTTTCCTGCGTGATCATATCTTTCATATCTCTCATTTGT
>NW_011966459.1:0-3208 GCF_000949405.1 Vollenhovia emeryi | reverse complement strand
GGGCAGTGCTATCAAAATGTCTCTTTCACTCTTTCCTTTCCACATGTCTTCCATTTCCCCGTGTCTATTATTTTGCGCTTCCTTATTTTCTGCAAAAGCGGACATATCCTTCCCTTCTTGTGTCATCTCGTCGCCTTTCAACCATAAACCGCTCTCGTTGTTCTTCCGTTTACCTTTTTGCGCGTGTTTTTCCCCTTCCGGTGAGAGTACACCTCTCTTTCTCTTGATTACGAAATCCAGAATCGAGCCGCAACTCTGCGTTCTCTCTCTCACCAGTCTGGCAGCCTGATTCGGCCTTCCCCTTCTCGCTGCAGGTGTTAGCGGCTTCTCCCCCGCTTCTCTTTCCGCCGAGCTGATCGACTCTCCCTCTCTCTTTGTACCTTCCTGGGGCTTTTCGTTTACCGTCTCAGCTGCTGTCCTTGTTTTTCCTACCTCCTCATAGGTGGCGCTTTCCGTCTCTTTTTCGCTCTCCATGCACCTCTCCGGTGCTTCGAGGTTCTTCCTAACCTCACTTCTTCGCAGCGAAACGAGATCACAAATCCTCAAACTACTCCTTCCCTGCAACTCTCGTGCTACTCCCTTATAATTGCGATTGAGCTTGCAATCCTGCGCATGCAAAGTACCTGGAACAAAATCGCCCTGGGGCGATGAAACGGCAGATAAACCCGGAAATAAGCAGCCGCGCTTGACAGACGTGCTTCTGTATACTTACTCCGTGGCGGACACCCATTTATATAAAATACAGAATACTTAAGATTTTAATAGGTTGTTCGAAAAGTTTGCTTTACATTTCCTGTATATGTATAATATATAGGAAATTTGAAACGAACTTTTCGAACGACCTAAATAAAATTTGAGAATGTAAAGACATCCAAGAGATATGTAAGAAAACATTGCAACATTTCTATTTGAAGTACTTTACTTATTAGAAAATTATTATTAAATTTGTGGTTTATTTTAATATATTTGTAGGCAGGGCCGGCGCAAGACAGGTTCAGCGCGTTCGCCGAAACCCGGCCCCGCGTTTTGAGAGGCCCCGCGGTCTACGAAAATTACCTAATTAAAAAACACCGATTTTGATTAACTTTTTACAGAATGATGATACCATTAACAGATACAATACATTTTTTTAGTAGCGATGATTCAGTTTAAAGGAGTGACAAAAATCATCAAAGTTCAGTGTAACTCCATAAAGTCCTCATATCCTGGAAAGTACTTTAGATAAAAAATCCAGACGCTTTCAGAGAAATGTACTTTTTAGAGAAATTAAACTACATCAATAGTTTTTTTGCAAAAGTCATACATGATTACAGATTTTGTACTTTCATTGAATTTTTTACCCCTTGAAAGCGAATTATGGATGCGAAAAAATATTACTTGGATTTGTTTAAAAAACTGCTTAAAAAATAGAGATAAGACTCCCCAATTTTTGGAAGTCTGTCGACGAGTCGCAGCTCGCAGCTCCTACGAACTTGCATAGGAACTGGGCATAGCAACGCCTGCCACTTATTAGTGGTTGTGTGTCAGTTGCCGTCTTGCGGTTCATATGTTAAACAAAAACGCAACATGCTATTGCATTGCTACGGTCTTCGATGCTGAGTGTTAGTCAATCTTTCGACGCGTGGCAAGGACTGTGATCGTTACGTTTCGGTAAATTTAAGACGACGAATATTTTTCAAAGTTTTATTGTGGTATAAACCGTGACATATACATTTTCAAAACGTTTGATTTCTGGTAAGTATGTTTTTTCAATTATTTCCCCTCTTTTAAGTTAAAATCAACCCTAACTGAAATCGCGTCGCAGAAAAAACGTATGGCAGTCATACGAATGAAATCCAATACATATAACTAGTTGAGAATTTGAATTCGTTATTATTAAATTACTTTCGCCCCGAATTGTTAAAATTTCGATAAAGTGAGCAAGAACAGAGAAATGTTTCAACTATATACAAACTAATGAAATACATGTATGTAATTTATCCTACTCCAATGTTACTCTATCTCTTCTGCAAAAGTATCTTCTCTACAAAACGATCTTCTCTACAAAAGTAATGATATCTCTTGACGTCCGTTTATGGATATCCACTAGACGTCCATTAAAAGACATCCATTGGATGTCCAAAACATAACCGTTTTATATCTGATTTCTCTGGACAAATTATGGACTTTCACTGTACGTTCTATTTAGGATGTCCATCGAATGTCCAAAACATAACCGTTTTATATCTGATTTCTCTGGACAAATTATGGACTTTCACTGTACGTTCTATTTAGGATGTCCATCGAATGTCCGCCATGGGATATTCAATGGATCTAAATCATATCCGTTTTACGTTAATAAATCCATTTGCGACATGTATAGAGTGACACACGAATTTAATCGAATATTTTGTACAATAAATCTATTTCTCAACGCTTATTATGCGTGCAACGACCGATTTGTGTCCCGCTGCTCTATTTTCCCAGACAGCACACGACGTCCAATGGACGTCCATTTTTTGTTCTTATTTAGTCCAAACGTCCATGGACCTAATATGGACGTTTTAAGACATTATTGGACGTACAAAATATGTTAATTTTGGTACGTTTTAAAGATGTCCATTTTATGTATTTATAAGAAACATGCGTTTAGCGGCTCACATATGCCTTTATTTATATGTTGCGACGTTATATCTATTCACGGATCGTACCAATATAATATAGTATAACAAATTATAACAATTATAATTACTAATACTCATTATATTCATTATAATTACCATTATACGAGGGTGAGTAAAAAATTATCTGCACTTTTCGTTCTACAATTTATTTACACAAAAATAGGGGTTCAATGTATACATCATTTTTCAACATAGTCTCCTCCCTTGGCAATGCACTTGGTCCAGCGGTCCACAAGCTTGCGTATTCCTTCCAAGAAGAAGGTTTTCGATTGGTCGCAAAGCCAGTTTTGCACCGCTTCCTGCATGTCTACGTCTGTAGAAAATTAGCCACCTCGCAAAGCATCCTTGAGCGGCCCAAACAGATGAAAGCAGAGGGAGCAAGATCTGGGCTGCAGGAAGCGGTGCAAAAGTGGCTTTGCGACCAACCGAAAATCTTCTTCTCGGAAGGAATACGCAAGCTTGTGGACGGCTAGACCAAGTGCATTGCCAAGGGAGGAGACTATGTTGAAAAATGGTGTACACATTGAACCCCTATTTTTGTGTAA
>NW_011966458.1:0-16794 GCF_000949405.1 Vollenhovia emeryi | reverse complement strand
GGGGGGGGGGGCGACTGACGGAGGAATGCGAGCGCGAGGAGAGCCTGAGATTGTCGCAGCGTGTGGTTTGGAGGCACGCGAAAACGCGATGAGACGAGAACTTGAAATTCTGCGACGAGAGAGGGATTGTGCAGAGAAAGAACAACAGTTATAGCGGCGAGAACTGGAGGTGTTGCGAAACTCCCCTGCTGTAAGAGGTGCGACGACGGAGGGTGGCACGAGTTCGATGCCGGGCGGCGTCCATGGAATTAAAGACTTACTACCGGAGTTCGACGGGACAGACAACGCTTTCTGGAGGTGGAAACAACAGCTGAAATTGCTGAGACAGTCGTACAACCTGGACAAGAGTTCGACGCGAATGCTGATTAGCTCTAGGTTAAAAGGGCGGGCTCTATCGTGGTTCTACTCACGTGCCGAATATCTCACGTTGGGTACGGAAGACCTGTTGATAAAGATGGGGCAAATGTTTGGCCTTCAACCCGGCAAATTGGCCCTCAGAAAAGAATTCGGGTCACGAGTGTGGAAGAAGGGCGAATCGTTTTGCGAATACTATCACGACAAAATGATTCTGGCCAACCGCATACCAGTTGCGGAAAACGAATTCTCGATTATCTTATCGAGGGTGTGACAGACGTACGACTGAGGAATCAGGCCTATTTAATGAACTACACAACCGGAGCTGAGCTGTTAAAAGCTTTTGAAAAAGTTCGACCAGCAGACGAGAGATCGGGCAACGTCAGGACCGGGAAGGCCGCGGCAGGGGTGGCGAGCGGCAGGAAAGCGGAAACAGCGGCGAGAGAAAGGACGGTGAAATGTTACCGGTGTCGTGAAGTGGGGCACGTCGCGGCACAGTGTAGGCAGGCGCCCGCGAAAAGAACGTGTTATGTGTGTGGATCTGCCGAGCATTTGGCGAGAGAATGCTCAAGGCGGGATCGGGCCTCGGCGTCGGGGACGGCGAGGGATTCGGCGGCGGTTGTTTCGACGAACGTGGTGCATCCGGTGGACCTGCCGAAACCATATATATATATTGCGTGTAAAAATCACCCCCGAGAACGCGAGCGAGAAATGTACGTATATCGTCGATGCAATGGTTGATTCCGGATCGCCCGTTAGCCTGGTGCGGAGTGATGCGATCGCGTGCGATGCGCACCGGGAGGTGGGGAGCGAATATCCGTTTTGCGGGATAAACGGCTCGCGGTTAAGGATTGACGGTGTCTTTTCCGGAAGTCTCGAGGTCGGTGGCGTTGAAATCGCGATGAAATTCTATTCGGTGCCGAGGGAGACGAAGGCGTTTGATGTCCTTCTGGGGAGAGATTTTTTAAATTGTCCGCGGCTATGCGTAACTTTCGGTGATACGATTAAGATACCGGGTGTCGAAGAAAAGTGCGCTATTAGTTCGCTGATGCATATCGACTGCGGTGATGATTCGGTTCATTTGGGGAGCGAGTTGAAAATCGATCCCGCTGTCGGTGCAAGTGTGTCTGTGCGAATTAGCGAAGCGTATGGGTCGTGTTATCTGAAGAATTTGCGAGAGACGAAAGACATGCCCGATTTCGAGATGAATATCGCGCTCAAACATGAGCAACCGATAAGTTCGCGTCCGCGTAGATTGTCGTTTGCGGATAAGGAGATCTTGCGCAAGATTTTGGATGATCTCTTGAAGAGGGCGATCATTCGTCCGAGTAGCTCACCGTACGCCAGTCCGATCGTTATGGTAAGGAAGAAAGACGGTGGTTGCCGGTTGTGCGTGGACTACCGCGAATTAAATAAAATAACGATTCGAGATAATTTTCCCACGGAGTTGATCGACGATAATATCGATCGTCTACAGGGTAAGATGTATTTTTCGATCTTGGATTTAAGAGACGGGTTTCATCACGTAAGGATGCATGAGTCATCCACGAAGTATTTATTGTTATGTCCGCGATTTTCCGGCGCTCATTCGGCGGCGGGCGGACGCGTGTGCGATGGTTCCCCCTTTTTTTGTCGCTTTCTCGCGCGTTTGTTTTTCTCGCGCCCCCTTTTTCTTTCCCTCGAGAGCGAGCGCGGGAGACGGCTGGGGACGGTCGCGACTTGACGCGCGAGTTTTTCGATAGGTATGTATAGAAGTGTACGAGTGCACGAGGATGCGACTCGCGGGAGAAGGGAACGGGGATTCGCTCTTCGCGCAGGGCCGAGCGGATGCAGTGCGGGAAGGGCGATTCCGGGTAAGGGTGATACGTAAAGTCTCAACGTAGCCTGATTCGCGCGGCTTTATTGTTTCCCTCAGTATCAATCTTATTTTGGTAGTGAGGCTCTCTATGACGCGTACGACGGGCCCACGAGCCGGAGCCGGGGGAGCCGGACGACCAGCGGTGTCTTCAGCCCCGGCGACGGCCGAGTCAGCTCGCGGGAGAGGGACCCGTGGATTCACGGGTCGGGCGAATAATTCCCCGGCCGTTGGAAGCGGGGCGCGCGGGATCGGGGGCGAGAAGGTCCGCGCCTGTGGCGTGGTGCGAGAGCCGACTGGATCCCCAGGAGCCGTCCCGAGGAAAACGGACGGATCGAATGTCCCGTGCCTCGTATAGTCGCTGGCCAGTCTCTTAATTTGGACCTTCCTACCTCCGCTGCGAGAACGACGTGGCTTTCCCATGGCTGGACATGGCGAATGTTTATTTGAAGCAGCTTGGTCGCTGACGAAGAATACGCGGTATTTTACACGGTGTCACACGGAGGGAGGTACACGGAAGGCGGGACGACGGGGATCGGCGAGAAGACGGGACGGCGGGAAGGGAAGACGGCAAGAACGCTCGGGGAGCGCGCTCAAACCGCGTGCGGCGGCGGCTGGTGCGCTCCTGGCCCGGCCGACGGCGACGGTTAGCCGCGCTGGTCGGGGCACAGGAGCTCACGTGATAGTTCGAGATGGACTCCGGTCGACGCGGCCTGTGGCGCGATCCGGAAGGGTATAGGGTCTCGTGGAGGCTGGAGGCTCGCCGTGGGAATAAGGACGATCAGGGACACTTCACGGGGGCACAACACAATTTCCACAGCACGACACGTAGAGATTAGCCGCGGGTGTAGGCGCGAAATGATTGCAATTGTCTATTTAACACTGATAGAGAGTTTATTAGTAACTCGCACTGTCACTTATACTTATATCTTTTTGTGTCGAGATAATAAAGAGAACAAAGGAAGACTACGATTATCAGCGCCGAGTGAAGGAAAGGCGGCGGCTCTCGCGGTTCGACGGAGCCTGAGAGCAGAAGGCTGTGCAGGCCCCGGCGAAACCAAATCGTTCGCGCGGCTGAGTCGCGCGCGAGAGTGGGCTCACGGGACTAAGTCCGACGCCTTGGATCGGCGCTGCGGCTAAGTCCTAGTGTGAGCCGACCCTCGCGGCTAAGTTCCTTCGCGAGAATTCGCCCGAGCGACTAAGTCCGACGCCTTGTATCGGCGCTGCGGCTAAGTCCGTCGGAGGGCCAATTCCCGCGACTAAGTGCTTACTTGCGGAGTAGTGAGCGGTAAAGCTCAGAGGAGCGATCGCGAACGAGAGCTTTCTTCGCTCCGAAATCGCCTCTTATATACGAAAATTCGGTGGCCCCGCGCGGAAAGGGGGCACCGATCGCGGTTATGTGAGGGGGAAATCCTCGCCTAACGTTTCCAGTGGGATCCTCGTGGATTCCCACTAGAAACGTGTCCTTTCCGCGAATCATAATATTAACCGTGCCGCGCGCTCGGCGCGACCGACGGTTGCGCGCGTGCGAAACATCGGTCGCGGCGCGCGACAACGTCGCGTGGCATATCGGCTCGCGTTTGAATTGGCGTGATGTGGTCGCCAGTATCGCGGCTACGGCGATCTCTCGATCCCTTTTTTAACACCCTTTTAATAGTAGCCGCGATAATGGCGCACCGCATGCGGCGCGCGATAGCGCCCTGAGAAAAGAGAAAAGAAGAGAAGAGGTGAGAAATGCGCGAGGCAACGGTTCCGCGCATTTCGGTAGCGGCCTTGCAGCCGACGCGCTCGCGGAGCCGGGGCGCGCGAGGCGAGGCGCGACGCGCGGGCGGCGCGTAAACATGCCCGCTCGGCCGACGGCACGTGCGGCTCGCTTTCCAGGAATCCAGCTGTTCCTGGCGAAGCCGCGTCTCGTGCTCCGTAAAGTCGCCAGACGTAACAGTATACATCCTTCGTGACCCCGCTCGGGCAATTCGAGTATTTACGAATGCCGTTTGGTCTGGCGAACGCGCCGCGCGTTTTCCAGCGCTATGTACACACGGTTTTGGACCCGCTAATTAGAAGAAATAAAATATTAGTATACCTTATTAATTGCGACTAAAGATATAAATGAGCATATCGAGATTTTGTCCGAGGTTTTTGAGATCGCAGGAAAGAATAAATTGCAGTTTAGGCTTGATAAGTGCTACTTTGCCCGGACGGAGATAAAGTATCTGGGATATTGTGTGAATAGTCACGGTGTTCGGCCGAGCGACGAAAATATTGAATCTGTTGTTAACTATCCGATACCGCGAAATGTTAGAGAGATGCAGCGATTCATCGGGCTCGAGTTATTTCCACCGGTTTGTTCCGAGTTTCTCCGTGATAGCGAAACCGTTATATGACGTAATAAGGAAGAACGCGACCTACAAGTTCGGGGCTGTTGAGAATTCTGTATTTGAGACGCTTAAGCGACGGCTGTCGAGTAAACCCGTGCTGGCGATTTACTCCCCGCGTGCGGAGATGGAACTGCATTGCGATGCGAGCGCGAGCGGATTTGGTGGAATATTGCTCCAGCGACAGACAGATAGTGCGTGGCGCCCGATCTCTTTTTGGAGTCAGCGTACCACCCCTGCTGAGTCGAAGTATTATAGCTTCGAGCTCGAGTGTCTTGCTGCCGTGTACGCGCTAAAAAGATTTCATGTGTATCTTGCGGGGCGAAAGTTTAAAATTATAACGGATTGTGACAGCTTCCGGCTGACTTTAAATAAGAAAGATGTTAATCCTCGAATCTCGCGCTGGGCTCTGATGTTGCAGAACTATGACTATGAAATAGTTCACCGTCCCGGAAAGCGAATGGGTCATGTGGATGCGCTCAGTCGTTGCCATAGTGTGCTCGTGCTCGAGGGTAGTACGCTAGAAAGAACTCTATCCGTTTGTCAGGATCGCGATGATGAGGTCCGGAGAATACGCGACGGGCTCGAGAAGGGCGACGTAAAATATTACGAGTTGCGAGACGGAATAGTCTACCGAAAGGAGAAAAATAAGAAACTATTGTTCTATGTTCCGCGTCCGATGGAGTCAAACGTGATTCGAACGTGTCACGACGACCTAGGTCACGTAGGGGTCGACAATGTTATCGAGAACATTGCGAGGGTCTAGTGGTTTCCTCAAATGCGGGCGAAGGTGCGTGAGTATATAAATAATTGTCTTAGGTGTATCGAGTTCTCTCCGCCGAGCGGTAAAGCGGAAGGATATTTGCATGGCATACCGAAGGAAAATGTACCGTTTGCGACTATACATCTTGACCATATAGGCCCGCTAGAGAAAACGGGAAAGGGCTATCGGCACTTGTTGGTGATCATCGACGCATTCACCAAATTTATCAGGTTGTATCCATGTAAATCTACGACGACGGAAGAAACGATAAAGCATTTGGGCGATTATGTTCGCGCGTATAGTAGACCGAGGCGTTTGATATCCGATCGTGGTACATGCTTCACCTCTGAAGTGTTTGAAGAATTTGTAAGATCCGAAACAATAGAGCATGTCCTGGTAGCCGTAAGCACGCCCAGGGCGAATGGGCAAGTCGAGCGATACAATAGAATGATCACTCCTATGCTTGCGAAGTTGTGTGAGGCACCGTCTAGGTGGGACCGCGTGCTAGACAAGATCGAATTTTCGATAAATAACACTGTGTGTCGCGTGACCGGCGAGACCCCGACGCGTTTGTTATTTGGTATCGAACAGCGAGGTCACGCGAACGACTCGCTTCGAGAAATAATCGAAAGAAATGTTAATGTCGAGCGAAATTTGGACGCACTCAGAGAAAAGGCGAGCAGAAAACTTAACGAGGAGCAACGCAAAGGCACCGAACGTTATAATTTAAGAAGAAAGGCGGCGCGTAAATACACAGTTGGCGAGTATGTCGAGATCCGTAACGTCGAAACAGCGGCTGGAATTAATAAAAAATTGATACCGAAGTACAAAGGCCCTTATGTGATAAAGAAAGTTTTGGATCACGATCGTTACGTGGTGGTCGACATTGAAGGCTTTCAATTGACACAGCGACCGTATATGGGAGTATTAGCGCCGGACCAGATGTGTCCTTACATACATTCTTAAGCAGTGCAAATTTTATTGTAATTTAATAAGTGTGTTAGTTTTAAAGATAACGATTCACCGGGTCGGTCAAATAATCAGAATGGCCGAGCTGTAGGCGTTTTATATAATTTCGTTAGAAGACGTTCGTTGTTTTGCGTTACTAATTCCAAACCGACACGGAACGGTGTTTGCCCGCGATAATGTTTAGATGATCGGCTGTGTTCGTCTTTCGGCTTTTGACCGAATGTGTTTAGACCGAACGATCGTTATATTCTCGAGAACACTAAAGGTCGGAGCGGGTTGGGGAGAGTCGGTGTGTTCAACACTATCCCCAATTTGTAAGTGATTCGGATTGGCTCCTCATCGAGGAGTAGGAGAAACAAGAAAAGGAATATAGAGAGCAGGATCAGGGAGGATATCAGAGTCGTCTTCCCGCGCGTCTAAAAGATTGTAACATAGATATAATTCCCGACCGACTGTCCTGACAAAGTGAATAAATATATTTCACAGAGCGAACATTTCATAATTTATTGTGGAATCGAAAAGAATCCCCCACAACTAATTAAATTAAAATTGACCGTCTCAAAGTTGTAAAAGAAATTGTTAAAGTTTACTCTGTTACACGAAATATTACGTGCAAAACACGTTAAAAATATTATTACATGTAACAATATAATTCGTTGTGATATTATTACATGTCAAATATTATTTACACATATTATTATGTTTTAGAATATTAATATTTGCGTTTGCAAACGCAAATGGTGGCACATTTTATTTTTTTAAAGCTTAACGATGAGTTTAGTAAAATAGAACGAAAAACTGGAAAAAAATCAAAATTATTGACCGTTTCGTTTAAACAATATAAACAGTTAAAACTGAAAAATGGGAAGAATTATGTAGTAGACACGAGTGTAGCGTAAGAGATGTGGCAACAGCACCTCAAACTACAATCTTTCGAATGTATTTTATATAGGGTGAGGCATTTAAAACTGTTTTTCAGAATATTTGGAAAAATACGAATCGGATTAAAAAAAGTTGCAATAAAAGTTGTTCACCTTGAAGAGGGTCATCCATTAACACAAAGCTCGACCCCCCTGCACCACCCCCGGGGGCGGGAGGGGGGTGACTTTGAAATCTTAAATAGAAACCCCTATTTTTTATTGCAGATTTGGATTCTCCGTGAAAAAATATGTAACTTTTGTATGAGACATTTTTTTCGTTTCATGATAGATGGCGCTGTAATCGGCAAAAATGAAAATGAGTTGAAAATTGTTGAAAAATGGTAATATCTCAAAAAAATACACATCAGATTAGGAACATCAAAGTAAATTTTTTGATATTTTTGAAAATGCTATCATGTGACACCGTCTACCCTCCTGCAATGCATTCTTAGACTACTTTTAGCTTTACCCAGGAACAACGACGTGGACGTAGTAGTAATTTGTTCCCTTCGGGGTTGTTTGATTTTGGTGAGTCCCCTTGCCTCTCACTATCTCGGGGTGCTTGATTACTGTGAGTCCCCTTACCTCTCACTATTCGGGGTGCTTGATTACTGTGAGTCCCCTTACCTCTCACTATCTCGGGGTGCTTGATTATTGTGAGTCCCCCTGCCTCTGACTATCTCGGGGTGCTTGATTACTGTGAGTCCCCTTGCCTCTCACTATCTCGGGGTGCTTGATTACTCTGAGTCCCCTTGCCTCTCACAAGTGTTTCATTGAAGCAAATGTTCGAAATGATGTCCGTTGTTTCTAATGCACATTGCAACTCTGTGTCAGAAAGACGATCCGACATTTATAAGTGTCTCTGCGCTAATGTTTGCGCATTCATTGATAATTCGCTGCTGCATATTTTCTGGGGTTGTTGGTACATCCATGTAAACTCTCTCTTTTAGCCTTCCCCACAGGAAAAGATCGGCAGAAGTCAAATCGGGTGAACGTGCGGGCCAATTTTGAGGACTTCCTCGTCGAATCCATCGACCCGGATAGTTTCGATTCAAAACTTCTTGAGATATTCGTGAATAATGCGCTGGGCATCCATCGTGTTGAAACCACATATCCATTCTTGTTTGAAGTGGAACATCTTCCATTAGTATGGGTAAAACATTATCTAAAAAGTCGCTGTACATTTGACCATTCAGATTACCTTCTATGAAGTATGGGCCAATTACCTGAGTACCTAAAATACCGCACCAAACGTTGACACTCCACGGGCGTTGATGTTCAACTTGCCTTAACCAATGGGGATTCTCCACTGACCAATAATGCATATTATGGCGATTCACTTGACCACGATTCGTAAAATTTGATTCATCAGAGAAAAGTATCTGTGAAATGAAATTATCATTGACTGCCAGATGTTCCTGTATCCAGTTGCAAAAATTCAAGCGATTTTGAAAATCGTCACCATGCAGTTCTTGATGCAGCGATAAATGAAATGGATGAAATTTGTGTTCATGCAGTAAGCGTAGAACACTTCTTTGAGAAATTCCTGAACCTCGCGTAATTTGCCTAGAACTAATGTGAGGATTTGCAGCAACTGCAGCTAAAACATTCACTGTGTTATTTTCGTTTGTCACAGGCCGCGGTCGGACTCTTTCTCTAGGTTTAACACTTCCAGTTTCAGTAAACAGTTGGACAATACTGCGAAAAGTCGTTGCAGAAGGAACATTCCTATCAGGGAACAGATTAGCATACCTTTGACGAGCTTCTTCAACATTTCTATGAGCCTCAAAGTACGAGGAAATGATATCTTCTCTCTCTACAATCGTTAACATCGTGGAACAATTGAGAAGAGACGTTTACAGTCCGAATCATTGAAGTAAAATGAACAGTCTGACCACTTTGCTTTTCGAACATTTGCTTCAATGAAACACTTGTGAGAGGCAAGGGGACTCACAGTAATCAAGCACCCCGAAGAGAACAAATTACTACTACGTCTACGTCGTTGTTCCTGGGTAAAGCTAAAAGTAGTCTAAGAATGCATTGCAGGAGGGTAGACGGTGTCACATGATAGCATTTTCAAAAATATCGAAAAATTTACTTTGATTTTCCTAATCTGAAGTGTATTTTTTTGAGATATTACCATTTTTCAACAATTTTCAACTCATTTTTATTTTTACCGATTACAGCGCCATCTATCAGGAAACGAAAAAAATGTCTCATACAAAAGTTACATATTTTTGCACGGAGAATCCAAATCTGCAATAAAAAATAGGGGTTTCTATTTAAGATTTCAAAGTCACCCGCCCCTCCCGCCCCCGGGGGTGGTGCAGGGGGTCGAGCTTTATGTTAATGGATGACCTTCTTCGAGGTAAACAACTTTTATTGCAACTTTTTTTAAATCCGATTTGTATTTTTCCAAATATTCTGAAAAACAGTTTTAAATGCTTCACCCTGTATAAATATCCATTGTTATATTTGGCGTAATTTGTTGATGATATCATTACTTTTGTGGAGAAGATAGCTTTGTAGAGAAGATACTTTTGTAGAGAAGATTTTTGTAGAGACAATATTTTTGAAAAGGTATTTTTGGATTGTCTAAATCGCGGGCAACGGGCGTCCGCGGGCGCCCAGCCGGCGGGCATGCCCCCACTTCAATCATCGCCCCACCACGTTTAAAACTATTTAGTTGGTGCCATTTGATGATATCATTACTTTTGTAGAGAAGATAGTTTTGTAGTGAAGATATTTTTGTAGAGATGCAAAAAAGATAAAGTACAAAATATATTCGGTCGTTGGAGCTTATACTTGGTGCTTTTTTACCTTTTTTAAAAAGGTAAGTTTTTTAGGTAAGATATACAAGTTGGGCTACCTACATCTTGCCTTGTGACCTACATTGGCGTGTTCTCATATGTTTTTTAGTCTTGATTATAGTTGCAGAATGGAAAACAACTATAAGAAGATCAAGAATTAATATTTCTATTTTGCAGCCAATCAATACGTTCAAAAAATTATAATATATCATATAATAAATGTGTAAATTAGCGTATAGCTGTGTAAATTAGCTCCGTTAAATTGTTTTATAGCGCTTATGCGTATTTAACATCAAAATCTATCATTTTCATTCAAATCGACATCAAAATGATGTTAAATGCATCAAAAGACATCGATTTGATCATTATTTCTCACTGCGTCAATAGAAGTTTATCTATAGGTCTATTAGATGTCTATTAGATGTCGAGAAGTAACTTGCAGTTTAAAAAGAATTTTTCATTAATAATTTACCACTATTGTGTACATTGTGTATGAAAAAACACAAATAACACAAAATCACATTGCATCTAATTTAAATATTTCTAGACATTATTTTAGACTAGACTGCTCCGATGTCTGATAGATGTCTATCCGATCTTACATTTCTCCCTGGGTAATTAAGAAATTACGTTACTATACATATCCATGTAAAAATGTTGGGAGTCACTGACAGATTAATAAGCGTTATATGTATGTTTGAAAGACGCGCCATAGTGGTCATACCTTGCGGCGTCTGTCGCCACTTATTGCTTGGCGCGTCTCCATGGTTTGTGCCCTTCTTGTTGTTTCTTTCTTCTTATCGCCTCGAGCAGTTCTTTCCGTTCCTTTCGAGCAAGAAGGCCACTTTTTGTACTACTCAACAAATATATCATTTTTGGTTCACTCTAAATATTGTGGGCTATAGTTATTCGGTATATCCTTCGTTCTGCGTATTGCAACAGGTTATGGGCCCAGGCCCTTGAAGAATCGAAGGTGTACGGATCGAAAACTAGGAGAGTCGAAGTTTTGTTGAGGTTAGATAGAAAGTTCTAGAACAAGATAGAACGTGAAAGGAACGAAAATGGAAAGCTCGAATCAGACCGTAATTAAGTTCACGGGTGAAAACTGGATTACGTGGAAGTTCTAGGTAATAATCGTTTTGAGATCGAAAAATGTATACGACGTTGTGACTGGAATAAAGAAACGGCCGGAAGAAACGCACGAAGAATGGGATAAGCTGGACGTGAAGGCTCAAGAAATAATTGTCACGAGAATGGAAGAAGGTCCGCTGGTGCATTTGCTGTCGTGTCGTACGTCCCATGTGATGTGGGAGAAATTACTCTCGGTCTATGAGAAGAAATCTAAAGTAAGCGTTCATTTGCTACAACAAAAGTTTTTTTACGCTGGAGAACAAAGGGGAGTGTGTTTCAGTATTCATTTCTCGACTGGAGAAAATAAGGAGTCAGTTGAAACAGTTGGGGGAGGACATATCTGAGAGTATGTTTATTACGAAAGTATTGATGTCGCTTCCAGAAAAGCTGAAACATTTTGTATCTGCCTGGGAGTCTACTGCGGCTGATTCTCAAACACTGCAAGAACTTACTTCAAGACTCTTAATTGAAGAAGAAAGGACAAACTCAAATGAAAAGGTAACAGCCCTGGCGAGCAGCTCGGACAGCGGTAGGAAAAAACAAAGCGGAAATCGAGCCATGAAATGTTTTGTGTGTAACAAGGTAGGACACATGGCGAAAAATTGTTACAAAGCGAAAGAGCACGAGCAAAAAAAGGAAAGAAAAACTTGCTATTGGTGCAAGAAACCCGGACATCTGATGGCTGATTGTCTCAAGAAGAACAAAGAAGAAAATAATAAAGAAGAAAAGAACAAACCAAAACAAGAGGAAGCCAATGGAAATGCGTTTATCGGTGAAACGTTCCTGGCGTCGAACTGGCATAAAGAAGACGGACGAGAAATCGTGGTCACGGGAGGACAGCCTTTGAGCAGATCCGATTGGTGTATGGACAGCGGGGCAAGCGAGCATATGTGCAATAACCGAAGTTTATTTGCACATTACAACGAGGTTACCAACAACCGTAAGGTAATAATAGGCGACGGAACGTGTCTGGAAATATGCGGTACTGGCATTGTAAAACTAGCGGCGTGGAATGGACAAAAATGGATAGAGACGCAAATATCGGGTGTACTGTATGTACCGGAACTGAAGATGAACCTGTTTTCGATTGGCTGCGCGTTGGACAAAGGGTATGAAGTACATTCAGACAATTTAAAATGCGAGTTCATAAATAAGCACGGAAAGGTATGTGCTATCGCGAAAAGACAAGGTAAGCTGTATAAGATGGTTTTTAAAACAAGTACAGACAACGGTTATAAATTTGAACATGCACGTGAATGTCAAAATAATGTAGATTGTCAGATAGCTGTAGAGACGCTCACGGAGTGGCATCAAAAGCTTGCGCACCAAAACTTTGAACATGTCCGAAAAATTCTAATGAAGAATAATATTAAGTTTAAGGAAGAGGAGCCTCGACCTATATGTAAGGATTGCATAACAGGCAAACAACACAGAAGTACATATCCAATGAGTAAGTCAAGAGCATCAAGAACGTGTGAGCTGGTCCACAGTGATGTATACGGACCGATGGAGACAACATCCCTAGGAGGTGCGAGATATTTCCTGCTACTAAAAGATGACTACTCAAGCTACAGACATGTATTTTTCATCCAGCATAAATCAGAGGTAAAGCAGAAAATCGCATATTTTATAAAAATGGCTGAAAATATTACTGGAAATAAGGTAAAAGTGTTACGCACGGACAATGGACTAGAATTTGTGAATAAAGATTTACAACAATTGTTAGAAGAAAATAGCATTTGCCACCAACGGTCTGTAGTATACACCCCACAACAAAACGGACGTGCTGAACGCGAGATGAGAACCATTGTGGAAGCAGCAAGAACCATGATTCAGAGCGCAAAGATGTCAAAAGTTCTGTGGGCTGAGGCAATAAACACGGCGGTCTTTACCCTAAACAGAACAGCCTTAAGTCCAGAAGGAGAAAAACCTCCCTTTGAGTTGTGGTATTCAAGAAAAGTCGATATGGATATCTTCAGGGTCTTTGGAACAACAGTAGCAGCACACATACCGAAGGAAAAAAGATTGAAGCTGGATGCAAAAAGCAAAGAGGGAATCTTCATCGGTTACAGCGAAAATACGAAAGGATATAGGATTTTCTTTCCACAAAATAGGAAAGTTGAGATCTTAAAAGATGTGATTTTTCTACCAGCAGAAAGTAGAACAATGAGAGTCAACATCGTAATACCTGGAGAAGAAGAGGACGAAGAAGAGGAAGTTACGGGCGATAAAGCTGGAACAAGAAACAATATGGAATCACATGAAAATAAAGGATCAAGAGAAGACGACCTATCGGAAGATGAAGAGAGAATAGGCGAAAGCAGTTCAAACGATGACTACGAATCATGCAATGAAGATGAAGAATTGACGCAAGGATATAACTTAAGAGATAGAAGCAGAATAAAGAAACCGACGAGATTTGATTGGAGCTGTCTATCGATAACAGAGGAAAACGAACCTCAAACGTATGAAGAAGCAATAGCTAGCAAAGAATCAAAACTGTGGAAAAAGGCGATGAAGACTGAACTGGAATCACTAAAAGAAAACGACACTTGGATTGTGATAAAGAAGCCTGAAAACTGCGAACCTATTGACTGTAAGTGGGTATTCAAAAAGAAGCTAAACGAAAAAGGAGAAGTAAAATACAAAGCCCGACTGGTCGCGAGAGGTTTTAAACAAAAGAATGTGTCATTGTCTGATATATATAGTCCGGTTGCGAAGCTATCAACTGTTAGAGTTTTTCTAGCTGTATGTAATTACCTAAATGTACCGATACTGCAAATGGATGTCAGCAATGCGTTCCTGCATGGAAATATTGACTGCGACGTATATATATCGCTACCACAAGATTGTAATCTACCAAAAGATAAGGTATGTAAACTTAAGAAAACGTTGTACGGATTAAAGGGTTCACCAAGAGGCTGGAATGATAGATTCCACGAAGTAATGACAGAACTAAAATTTGTCAGGTCGGAATATGATTACTGTTTATATTTCAGAAATACGAAATCGAATAAGACTTTTGTACTGTTATATGTAGATGACGTATTGTTGGGTGGAACCGATGAGCAAGATATAGTAAACGTGAAAGGTGCTCTAAATAGCTACTTTAAAATGAAAGATTTTGGAAAAGTTAAGCATTTTTTAGGTATGGTTATTGAGCAAAACGTTGAGAAGGGTGAAATTGTTCTAAATCAGTCAAAATATTTGGAAAGTGTTATAGCTAACTATAATATGAGTAACTGTAATGCGGTATCAACCCCTATGGAGGTAAATTTCAGGCATGATACACTAAAGCGCGAAAAATCTGAGTCCGTAGAGTTAGAACACCGATGTAGACAACTAATTGGTACTCTAATGTATGTAATGCTGTGTACTCGACCGGATTTGTGCAATTCTATCAGTATTTTAAGTAGATATCAGTCATGTGCTAGTGAGAGTTTATGGCAAGCGTTAAAAAGAGTTTTAAGATATATTAAAGGTACTATAAACCTAAGTTTAATTTTCAGACGGGATAATGTAAAAGAAAATTTTATCATTGGATACGTAGATTCGGATTGGGCTGGCGATCATACAGATCGTCGATCAACTACGGGATATAGTTCGTTTTATTCAAATAATACAGCAGAGTACAAAGAAAAGGAAAAGGTCTTGTGTTTTGGATCTATCCTGACACGCACACATGAGCAAGAGTGGCGCGCGCTTCTATACTAAAGTTAGGTTTACAATCGATATGAATCAAAACGAAAAACGAGATGGCGCTCTTACTAGATAGAACAACCGCGAAAAGCAAAACATAACTAAAGAGTCAATAGGAAGGGCAAACTCCTTTCTCAACACTCCCACTAGTTTGTCCTGTAGGCTGTGTATAAAACAAAAAATAATTAACAATTTAAGAGCACCAATGAATCTCAGTAATCACAAAAATAATAGTGTTACAAACAAACAAAAATTAAGCCATTCCTAGCTGGCTACGGAGTTTTGTAAAGGTATCTCTTGGTAATCCTTTCGTTAGGATATCGACCAATTGCTCTTCACTTGTTACGTATTCAACGGCGATATCCTTTTTCATTGTATGGTCCCTGATTAGATGGTACCGTACGTCAATATGTTTGGTCCTCCGGTGGTGCTCCTGGTTCTCGATAATCTTCAGTGCTCCTTGATTATCGACGTACAATGTTGTTGTAGATTGATCGATGTCTATGTTCTTGAGTAGATTTCTGAGCCAAAGAATTTGTTTGGTTGTCTCGGCTGCAGCAACATACTCTGCCTCAGTTGTAGACTGAGCTACGATCTGTTGTTGTTGGCTGGTCCAAATCACAGGTCCATCTGCCAAAATTAACACCAGTCCTGTTGTTGACTTACGGGTCTGCATACAGTTTGCGTAATCAGCGTCACTATAGGCGATTAATTCTCGATTTCCAGTTGATCTGTAGGTGATGCCCATGCTAGTCGTCCCTTTTAAATAGCGTAGAATTCTCTTGACCCACTGCCATGCTCCGGCTGTCGGCTTTGCCATGAATCGACTCACATTGGACACTGCGAACATGATATCAGGTCTCGTCGCAATGGCTGCAAACATCAAGCTTCCTACTGCGCTGCGGAACTCTGTAGTTTGGGCATTCTCTAAGTATTCTTTTACCACTGCTGGCGTAGTCACCACTTTCGATTCTTCCATTCTGAATTTCTCAAGAACTCGCTTGATGTAATGTTCTTGTTTAATTGTGATGTCGCCGGTCTTCTTGTTTCGATTTATCTCCATCCCGACGAAGTATCTGCCGTTTCCTTCGGTGACTTCAAACTCACTCTTAAGGACTGCAATCATTTTATCTATGACTTTCTTTGATCTCGATAACAACAGTCCATCATCGACATAAAGGGCTAGCCATACGGTTATTCCATTTACTTCTCCTTTGTAAACACAGGGGTCTGCGTAAGTGTTTTCAAAATGGAATCTGCGTAAGAATTCGTCAAATCGTTTGTTCCACTGTCTAGGGCTTTGTTTAAGGCCATACAGTGATTTGTTTAGCCTGACGATTTGCTTCGGTACCGCTGTTCCTTCCGGAAATTCCATAAAAATCTCCTCCTCTAGTTCCCCGTTCAGGAAAGCTGTCTTGACATCGAATTGGCCAATTTCGTATTTATTCAATGCTGCTTCGGCTAGAAGGGTTCTTACGGTTTCGTAACGCATGACTGGGGCAAAGGTTTCCTCATAGTCGATCCCCTCGCGCTGACTGTAGCCACGGGCAACTAGTCGTGCCTTATATCTAACTACATTTCCCTCTTCATCGAGCTTCTTCTTGAAAATCCACTTCGCGCTAATCGGCCTCCTTCCCTTTGGCAGGTTCTTCACAACGGTCCATGTTCTATTCTTTTCCATTGCAGTCAACTCTTCATTAATGGCTTCCTTCCACTTTTCGCCCTCTAGTCCTTTGATCGCTTCTTCGTAGTTGATTGGCTCACCTTTCTCGACCAGATTCATTTCAAGTCGCTTTGGTGCTTCCAACTTATTTCGATCTCGCAGTTGACGTTGGCTCTGCTCCCTCGGTGTCTCTTCTTTCGATTCGGGAAGCTCATCTTCAGTCTCATCTTGCTGATCTTCATCGTCTTCGCTTAA
>NW_011966457.1:15441-16770 GCF_000949405.1 Vollenhovia emeryi | reverse complement strand
CACGTACACCGTACCTAACTCAGTCGCTCTGACTCAGGGTTAGTGGGGTGCGGGGTGTACGAAGGTCTGTGTGGATTGGGGGCTCCCCCTCCCGGCAGACCGAAGGTCTGTGTGTGGATTGGAGGCTCCCCCTCCCGGCAGACCAAGGTCTGTGTGTGGATTGGGGGCTCCCCCTCCCGGCAGACCGAAGGTCTGTGTGTGGGGTGGGGGCTCCCCCTCCAGGCAGATCTGTGTACCCCGCACCCCCCACTAACCCTGAGTTAGAGCGACCATGAGCTGGTACCATCCTAGCTATCCTACTGTTGACTTCATGTGCGATGGCAAGGAAAGGAGAATAGCGTTTGACAGAAAAATCAACTAAAATGTACACATTTTACCGAGATAAAAAACATGTAATAATATAATATATTCCGTATATGAGCTTACATTAAGTGTGCCATCTATATAAAGTTCTGTTGATTTTTGTAATTCTTGTAACAGCTCATTACTTGTGAAAAGTAGTGCTTTTTTTCCATTGCTACAAGTTACACTTCCTTTGTAAAATCCTTCAATAGGTGCGTATGTGGATAACATCTCAGCAAGAACATCCATTTTATTTGTTAAATTGGGACGCAATTTGATTCTTTCACGATACAATGTAGATTTTATTGAAGCGTAAGACAATTTTATGGCTGCTTCAGAATATCTATATAAACACGCAACAATTATAATCAATTAAAAGAAAAACAGAAAATTTATTGCGAAAAATATTACCTCAGCCAGGGTTTGAACCTGGACTTCCCTACATACTAGGCGGGCGTCTCAACCAATTCGACCACGCCTCGGTGGTTTTTTCCGCGTAGCAATCGTTTTCCCAAGTGTGATCAAAAGTAAGATTTTTACAGAAATTGTGGTTCAAATCTTGCATTTGATCAAACTTTTCTGATTCGGAGTCGAGCCGAGTCAAAAAATCGAAAACGCTATATGTGCAATACCACGCAGACCAAAAAATCTAGTAGATGTATATATTAGAGCTATAAATCTGTGAAACATCAACGTCTATTAAAAACGTTTTTATACATATAATACAATTAATCAATGTGTGTGAGCGTGTGCGTGTGTATGTATGTGTATATGGGTCATTCCATATCAGATTTATAATCAAAATTTTGATTCGCCTGAAAATTTTTTTCTCGTTCTAGAAAGGAAAAAAAATGACACGTATTTTTTCTTTTTAATATGATATGTAAATTTTCCAAGTTATTGATTTTTAATTTTAAGTGCAAAAATTTTTTTTTCAATAAGCTTCTACTATTCAACGAAGAGTATAGAATACATGATTAAAATATG
>NW_011966457.1:10113-14339 GCF_000949405.1 Vollenhovia emeryi | reverse complement strand
CATATTAAAAAGAAAAAATACGTGTCATTTTTTTTCCTTTCTAGAACGAGAAAAAAAATTTTCAGACGAATCAAAATTTTGATTGTAAATCTGATATGGAATGACCCATATGTATCTACTTATACACTTCTCTAATATACATATATATACATATATATGGTCGGTCTAAAAAGTATCGGGACTGATTTTTTCTAGTCAAGAGGAAGGGGTGGGTTGGTCTCCATTTGCAGGAACATTGGTAGGGGATGTCAGGTATACGACGCGACCCGGCTCAATTGCCTCTGAGCCTTTGCAGAGTGTGGATCACACCCGGAGTGAGCAGTTGTTTTGTGATGTCGTCAGGAATCAAGATGCAGCGCACGATTGAACAGCGATCAAGTTTTGTGTGAAACTGAAAAAATCCGGTGCTGAGACTCTTGCCTTTTGGACTCTAATCGACGTCTTAGTGTTTAAATTTCACCCAAAACTTAATCGCATACCGCTGTTCAATCGTGCGCTGCATCTTTTCAGAGAACATGCATGACTAAAAGACATCTTTAAGATGTCTGTTAGATGTCTTTTAGACATATATGTCTAAAAGATGTCCAAAAGACTTCCCAAAGATGTCTTTCAGACATGCATGTTCTCTGGGTTGATTCCTGATGACACCACAAAACAACTGCTCATTCCGGGCGTGATCCACACTCTGCAAAGGCTCAGAGGCAATTGAGCCGGGTCGCATCGTATACCTGACATCCCCTATCAATGTTCCTGCCCATGGAGATCACCCTCCACCCCTTTCCCTTGACTAAAAAAAATCAGTCCCGATACTTTTTGGACCAACCATGTATATTAGAGATGTAACCACACCTGTGGGATATTTGTTATTAAAATAGAGTAATTACAATGTTACACATTTTCTGAATGTAATAAAAAACAGTCGTACTTACAGAAAATGTTCCATCCACATAGATTTCGGTAGCAGAAGATAAAGCGTCTATTAAATCATTCGTCGATAAAATTATTGCGGAATTTCCACAACTTGTAATTATGTTTCCTTTATAGAAATGTTTCATTATATCAGAGTCTTTCAGTATATCACATAAAGATGTCAATGTATCTGGTACAGCTGGCCTACTTTTCATACGTTCACGATGCAGGGTACACCTTATAGATGGAAAACTTAAATATTGACCTACATTTGGGTTACTAAAATAAAGAGTATAAAAATAATAAAGTATAAATAAAAACTACAATAAATATACAACAAAATAATCTTCACAACTAAATTTTTAACTAGGTCCTTTTCAGATATAAATCAATTTGAAACCTAAAAGCCATTTAGGACCAGGCACAGGTGGAGGTAGCCAATTAAATTACTAAGTGAATCCATATACCGTCTTTTTCCAACCTGTCCTGCGCGCCGTTACATACCGGTCCTATAACGTAGGTTTTTCGTTAGGTGGAATCATTATCGTGCCTCCTCCACCTGTGCCAAAATGGCTTTTACGTTTCAAATTAATTTAAAATAATCTTACCTTCTACATACTGAATCAAATATTTCCTTTAGATCTCTACAAGTTTCACGCGCAAGCTTTAACATTTCTTCTTTCATTTCATATTGTCCCAAGACTAATGGTGATTTTGGATGATTATGCTGTTCTAAAATTTTAATATTATTATCTTCAAGAGACATTAAGCCTCGGCATTTTGTAGTTCGACGTGAACTGCATTGAAAGAGATCACCATAGCGATAATCCTTGTTGTAAACATAATCATCATATACGTAAAGGGTTGACCCTTTTTTCTTTCCAGGTACAACTTGCATCTGTGATAGAAGAAATTATTATAATACTACTAGACCATAGGCCAGATAAAATATTCTATATGACGATTCGATCGAGCAATGTAGATTTATTCGAATAAAATATTGAATTTGTGGAAAAACAATGTTGTTAAATACACATTTCAATTCAGCATTCTAGTTACACACATCATTACGTAATAGATACTGTTTTCTTGTTATCGGTTACTTACATCGGTAACGATACGATGAGCATCAAATGAAGAAAAGATGCACTAGGTGTTAAACAATTATCACTCCTTGGATTTAAGAACGTTTAGGCAGCCAGGTTACAATTACGATACGAGCATTGTTACATCAAAAGCATAATTATTACGACAAGAACATCACGAGCAGATTAACTACATGAGCACGATCGTTACAACAAAAGCATATCACGACAATCGAAGCACGTTAACGGCACGTGCAACAAGCGACTTCAAAATAACGACGTTGGTAACAACCACTAAGGGTGCGAACGAATAGAGCGGAACGGTGTACGCAGAAAATCGCGGAACGCTCGTGATTGGTCGAGGCTCTCGGTCCTCGGTCCGCAGAAAATCGCGGACCGAGAGCCTCGACCAATCACGAGCATTCTGCGATTTTCTGCGTACACCGTTCCGCTCTATGAGTTTGCACCCTAAAAACGCGGGAAACATGTTCACGCATGTATCGCCTGTACCATATGGTTCAGGTGTGTTCTAAAAGTCACTATCAGTATTGAACATTTTTATACTTTACGTCACAATATAAGTCTAGTTCACACCAATTATTTGATACGCGTATCAAATAGTGGCTGCGTTCGGGGAGATGCTATTTAGCGCTATGAGCGTGCTCTGCCCTTGTTCAACTTTTGCAAGTAACGACAGAGCACGCTCATAGCGCTAAATAGCGTCTCCCCGAACGCAGCCAGTGTATCTTAGCCGATCAGCCAATGACTAAATCCATTTACTAGTTATTTAATATTTGATACGCGTATCAAACAATCGGTGTAAAACTAGGCCACATAGATTTGTGGTACAAGTAGTATTGAAGTATATTGAATAAATTTGTCACCATAGATGCTTTTCGGCTAGGAATACAAGTCAACAATATATACAAGAATTGTTCTTTGATCGTTCGATATCAAACGAACAGATTAACAATATGCCGTAACATAAAGCCATAAGAAAATTGAACAATCACAGTTTTTCTTTGTCCGCAAGGAGAATATTCATCTGTGACTTGTCAATTTACTGACAATCTTACTGTTACGGCGTATTGTAGAATTTGCTTGAAAAGAACCGATTTACATTGCAAGCCGGAAAGCATGAGTATTGTACACTAATCGCTTTTGCACACAGGACGCGAAAACGCTTGCCGCGCGGCACGAAGCAACGCGATAGTCGATCAATTTGTCTCCTTTTCTGTAAGAACAAAAGAATTATTGGCTACCGCATTGTTTTTTCCGCGTAGCAATCGTTTTCCCGTCCTGTGTGCAGATAAGTAAGTGCCCGTTTACAATAGATGATTTAAGTCCTAACTAAGCCTGAGTTTCCACTGAGCGCGTCGCGTCACGCATCACGCACGATTATCCAATGAACGTACAGTCTTCATGCGAAAGCGTACAGTTTTCCCATAAAGTCTGTACATCGCGCGTCGCGTTGTCGCAGTAGTCTGCAAGAGCTATAATGCGTGGTCTACAATGCGAGTCGCAGAGTCGTAAGAATAATCGACTATGATTGGTCAATTCTTATGTGTCTAACAGAATTGACCAATCGCAGTCGATTATTCTTACGACTACGACTCTGCGACTCGCATTGTAGACCCCGTATTAAGGCTCTTGCAGCCAGCGCGACATGCGATACGCGACACGTTTTCACCATTCGCTCATACTTGACGCCGACTGAACGTATTTTTAAATAACTCCTTAAAATAAAAATTTTAATATAAGCGTTGTGTTAAATTTATGGATAATATAATTGTTCCATAAATCGCCTATAAACTGCAATAAAAACTACATCTGAGAAAGTCGATATGTCTACTCAGACTCAAAGGTAAATGGTTCAGGAAAATTAATTTATATGAGTTGTTTTTGTTTTGTTTATATTAATCATTATTTGTTATAACTAGCTATCCATTTCTCGCGACGTTGAAGCTGCAAATACGTCACGGAAGTTGCTCTCAACGTCGCGAGAGATGGATAGCTGTAGCTATCAATAAATTTAACACAACGCTTATATTAAAATTTTTATTTTCACACCCCCTCGGTCTAGACGTCCTGAAATGGCGTGACAAGCAATTCTTATGTCTTAAATCATTCAGTATCATAGATAAGAAATCAATGAAATTTTGAATCCGGCTAACTTCTATTTAATAAATATTTAATTAAAATTATCTGGATCACTCACAAACCTTTTTAATT
>NW_011966457.1:0-6861 GCF_000949405.1 Vollenhovia emeryi | reverse complement strand
TTTGCCTTTGTCGTTTATTTACTATTGCTTTTTCCTGCAAACATGTCGTGCTATAATTTACAGTAAGTATTTTTACATATCAGAATATAACCTTAGGTAGTTATGCGATTTTATTTAATTTTCTATGTTTACATTGTTTAACATGTTTTTTGTTTCAGAAAACCAGCCAAAGAAATTCAAAATTGTGTTGCTTTCAACAATAATGTATGTTTTCATTCGAATTGCAATTTTCTGCACAAATACAAATACTGTTATAAATATCAGAATACTACATGCTGCGATGACAAATGTCCGTTCTTACATTGCACTAGCCTGGAACAACTCCGTTATGAAACTACTGGAATAAAAACTGAGCATCTGAAGAGAGAAGTCGGCCGGACTTTACAAAACTCAAACATATGTGGTGATTTTAAAAATAATGTTTGCACTCGCACAAAATGCAAGCTACGACATATTAAGTTAAATATCGTAACTCCTTTAAAGTGTCCTATATGTAGGGAAATTATAAGCGTCGAACGTCTGGGTGCTGGAGATTGTGGGCATGTGTTTTGTTTAAATTGTGCCTTACGTTGTTTAGAAGATACATATGAACAATTCATGAAAATAATATGCCCAATATGTAAAAGTATTGTGCCATACAAGAAAATGTCATTATTATTATTATTATTATTATTTTCATACTTTTAATATTTTGATAAAAACATTTACTATTTTGATACGAATCTTTATTTTAAATAAAAATGTTAATTTTTTTCTTTAAGGTTGTAATGCTTCCTTCTTTGTTTCTTTTTATTATTATTGCCGTATATTATTTTCAAAATAATTTGTAATAATTTTCTCTACTCAATAGTTTTATAATTTTGTTATTTATTTTTAGGTTATGCACATGACTTTATATTTGAAAAATAAAACTTTAATAATAGTAAAAAATGAACAGACCTATTTGATTTCGTAATCTCTAATAAAAATGCAAAATTCAGCACTGTTAGCATTTTATTAATCTGTTACTTTTTATTTAAATATTTAATAGTTTGAAATTACATCTTCAAGTACAATTAGGAATTTAAGAATATATAAATAAAAGAATATATAATTTTTAAGAATGTATAAATTAACAATCTGTGAAATGTGTTATAATACATATGTTATAATGTTAATTGTTTGTAGATCAAAATAAATTTTAGTAAGATCTGTCTACATGAGAGATTGACCTATATTTGCAACTCACATTAATTGATAAAAGTATTTCTAAAAATATCTTGTAGCCAATCAGAAGGTTTATTAGCAACTTTTAAAAGTTCTTTTGTTAATAAATGTTGAAAATATGAATGATTATCTTAAACTCTTTAAAGAATACACTATTTCTAGCATATAGCATTTAAAATAAAAAACACTGACGTTGTTAATTACCACTGGCGACATTGAAGAATTCTGATTAGTTGATTTAAAATAGACTTGAAACAGCATTGCAATAATGATGAAATTTTCAAAAAGAAGATGATAACAATGTGTAAGTATAAGGTGGCAATATACAATATAATAATTACAACTGTATCTAGTTAAGATAATAAATATACTGCAAATTTAGCACATATTTTGGTTTTATATTGATTATTAAATATAATATTTTTCTCTTTATTTTAGTATTATATAACTTTATGACCTTTATGTAAAAAGTAATTTATACGTTGTAAATGCTTGATTGCAATGTTACTAATAGTTAGTCTTTTACTGCTTATTTCTACATTTTCCAGTTGTTACAAATGAAATATCAGTATGTACCTTTGCAATATACAATACCTTTAATATTGTTAAATAAATTTATATTGTATTATAATTTTATCATTTAACTTAAATTTATGTACCAGTGTCACATTATATATGCGACAACAAACGTGTTAATCATTTTAGCTATTTTATTTGAGAATAAAAATGATAAACAATAACGCAAATAATAAACAAAAGTAAACGACTGTAAATTACTTGTTCTATGTAATTGTTAATCTTCGTTTTAAAATTTATAGTACTGTATGTATTCTTACAAGTAGTATGACATTGTAATTTTGCAAGACTATTTAACTGTTAATTGTTGTCCTTGTATATATTCACTCTATTCTTTTTATCTGCTTAAAGAATAATAAAATGTGATATTGATGTGATATGAATTGATGTGAAAGAAATGTAGAAAATTAGATTTTACAAATTTCAAAATCTTTAATTGGATACTTTTACACAAATTAATGTCTAACAATTATTCCTTCATTACATTTCTTTATAATGCTTGAATTTGATTTAGAAAAATACATATATCAATACATAAACTATATACAGGGTGAGTCTTTCCATATCCGACAAAATTTTTGAGAAGGTAGAACGGATCGAGATGAACGCTAAAGTCCTGTACCATTTTGCAATTTTCGTAATAGTTAACGAGTAATTAATTATTAAAAATCGTTGTCTTAGGCTGGCCTACCGCCCAATTCGAGCGCGTGGCGAGATGTGCGCATAGCAATATCGATCGCCAGGCGGTCACATCTTGCCACGCGCTCGAATTGGGCGGTAGGCCGGCCTAAGGCAACGATTTTTAATAATTAATTACTCGTTAACTATTACGAAAATTGCAAAATGGTACAGGACTTTTTCGTTCATCTCCGTTCTACCTTCTCAAAAATTTTGTCGGATATGGAAACTCACCCTGTATATGTTATGTATTCACAGTATATTTAAAATCTTACATTTTATATATAAATATGAAGGTGAAAAATATGTGAATATTATTAATATTAAATAATAATGTTGGTAAAAATGCAGAAGAGGGGAGCCTTCCCCAATGACCTTGACCTTGACCTTGACATATGTTGTCAAGGTCGCCCTCCTGAGTGACCTTGAAGAGGTTTTAGCCGTCGCTTGTAGTTCGTTAAAAAGTTATATGCATACAAAATTGATTAAATAAAGCATAATTTTACGAATTATATACATGTCATGAAGTCTCATGATCACGTATTACGATTTCCGTAACTACTAAACACAAGGAATATTCCTACAGCTTCAATCTCTGTTATTAGTAGGGTATATGGGCCGGTTCTAACTCAGGCGAGGGGGGAGCGGGGCGGGGGGCTCAGGCGAGGGGACAGCGGGGAGGGGGGCACTCCCTGGCGAGGGGGTCGCGGGGAGGAGGGGGAGTACGTGACCTTGACGTCACGCAAGGTGCTGACCTGTCACTACGTGACATGTAACAGATATCTAGGTGCTGACCTGCCATTTTTGGCGCGAACACCTGGACGCGTATTCTTATTTTCCTTGTCATGAGTCACGGGGTCAAGCGCCGAAACCTGGCTGATGACTTTCTTATCAAGGTGAACGATGTCGAGAAGTTCCGCGTTTATTATTCCGCAGCGCTTGGCGATCCGCGGGGCGCGGGGAAGGAGATATTCCGCGACGATCCGCGACGCGGGGAGGAGAGGACCGCAGCACTACGCGATCCGCGCGGGCGCGGGGAGGGGGAAGACCGCGACGCTACGCGATCCGCGGCGCGGGGAGGTCCGCGGCGCCAGGCGATCCGCGGCGCATGCATGTAATAGATATCACCGGGATGCCTTAAAAAATAATTGCATCGACTCTGTCGACGACCAGTCGGGAGATTGTCAACCTCTCGACGGATATTCGCTCGCGTTTGCGTTCTCTCTCGCTCCCACTGCTGTTCTCTCTCGTTTTACTTATCAAGGTGTGAATTTTGGGTCCGCGAAATAAGATGATCGGGGAGAGGTTGCGAGGTGGAGGTTCGCGGCGCGTCTCGATATTCGCACGCGTTTGCGTTCTCTCTCGCTCCCACTGCTGTTCTCTCTCACTCCAGCAAGGCCCGCGGAGCAAGGGGAGACGCACGCTATGACTGCAAAGATCTCACCACACACGCGTAAAAAAAATGCAAACCATGCAATGTCGTTGTGGACAAAGTTCTTAAATGTAGCAACAAGCTTACAATTGCAATAATGTTAGCGTTGAATATATAAAAAATGCATGCGTCTAATACTAATACTAAAATTGTTTATTCAAAGATTAAAAATAATACTTTATGATTAGCGCAAACACACAGCTGCGCGCATCCATAGCATGAGTCGTGAGGTCAAGCGCCTAAACCTGGCTGCTGACAGTGACTTTCTTACGGAAGTCCGCTGCACCACAGTAGGAGATTTTATATTTGAATAAACATACAAATTTTGAAAGATCGACAGGATGAGATGGAGAGGAAGATAGTAACGCACCAAAATAGCATGCAGAATATGATAAACGAACTTCACAAAATGATTCAGCGTATGACTCATCGCCAATAAGTTAAATCTCTCCGTTACGCGAACGTGTGTTCCCGATCGACATACGATCGATCCCCGTTCTGTTCCCGTTCAACGTGTGTTACGCGAACGTGTGTTCCCGATCGACATACGATCGATCCCCGTTCCGTTCCCGTTCAACGTACGTTACGCGAAAGTGTGTGTTCCCGATCGACGTACGGTCGATCCTCGTTCCTGAGGACAACATATCTCGAGCACGCGTCAGAAAAAATGTAATCTTAGAACGGTTGCGACGATATCACGGAACACTTCGTTACAGTCGATGAGACATTTGAAAATTGTTTAGAATTTTGCATCAACCGTCAACGATGCTAATCGGCCGGGAAGACAGCGTGAACGAGATGTAGGAAATATAAGTGGATAAAGGAAGTCAAAAGATTATTGCGTATTGAAATAATTTCTATTTCAAAGAATCAAATGCGGCTTCTATTAACAATATTTAAAAATAATATGAACTATATAGTATCACATTGTACATGTTACCCTGGTTCACCGGGGATGTCTTTGATTAGCGCCGGTACAGCTGCGCGTATTATTTTCCATGGCACGAGTCATGAGGTCAAGCGTCGAAACCTGGCTGCTGACGGCGACTTTCTTATCAAGGTGCATGATGTCAGAGAGTTCCGCGTTTATACGTTTATAGCACCTACTGAGTTACATGTAATACATATTGTTTCGACACCTTTTTTAATAGCGCGAACACCTGGATGCGCTTATTAATTTCCGCGAGATGTGTCAGAGGATATGGGGATGTGATGAAATCATACATGTATTCTTGGAATACTGTTTTATTTATATAATTTTTTACATTTTAATAAAAACTAAAGCCATCAGCTCACAATCCAAAAGTCGGTTTTCGATGATACAATTGCCAGCGCGTATTACATTCGTCACGTCAAGGTCTAACAAAGTTAAAGTCTCATCCGTTTATTTTTTCAGTCAATACATTAAAATGTTTTATCGAGGATATGGAACATGATTGCCATATTGGTTCTACTATCATGAATTTCGAGATTATCGAGGATATGGAACATGATTGCCATATTGGATCTACTATCATGAATTTCGAGAATTCAACATGAAATTCGTATTCAGCATCAATAAAAACCCTCATGTGCATATTTTCAGCGAAATATGTTGGAATTTAATTTTTGGGACTTTAGGTCCATTTCATGGATGAGATTCGCTCCTTAAAGGGTTAAGTCATATGCGGTAATGTGATACATTATGTTGCAACGTATGAAGCACTTAAACTCAGAAATTGTATAAATAATGGCTATTTAATTGAACACTCTTATAATACTAACTTAGAGTAATTCAGAATTATTTTAAAGTTTTATGCCGATTTACACATACGCTACACCGTCCCCCTCAAAGTCATACAGGTACGTGGTATACATTGTGTTACCACGTATGAATATCTATTTTTTTTTGTTCCGAGAGAGGGGAAAACGCATTTACGCGTACCATCAGGCCGGTCCTGGATGGTTATGCCGGACTCGCCCGTGAAGCGGGAATACCAGCTAAAAACCCCTCTCGTTTGGACCATCCTCCGCACTGTAGATGAATCTCCCCCCGGAACCATCTGCGAAGATGTTCTTCAGAGAAATGAATATCTAGTCTAAACAAAAGATTGAATAAGCAGGAAAATTTTTTTAATTTTTTTATTTGTGTGTTATCACGAGACACGGTAGTGTCTCGCGCCAAGTGTAAGCGAAGCTAGTACCACGCGCGCGAGACCGACCGTGTAAGTTTACGCGAGTACACGACTTGACGGGCTCTCAGATTTTTTTTTCTCAACAATGGCTGATCCCACGAACTTGAGACTGCGCTTAATCGACAGCTTGGGTACGATTTGCATAATAAAACTATTTTTACTTTTTTCCTACGTGCCCCATGAGTAGAGATATTGCAATGCAAATTCCACGAGTCTGAATTTTCACGTAATTTTTATTAAGAAACATCGTCATCGTCGTCGTGGTCGTCGTGGTCAACCAGGCCAAATTCCATCTCACTGTTCTGCCGCAACGTGGCATTGGCGCTGCTGTCGCGTATCTCACGTAGCGTCTCGCGCCAAGTTTGAATAAGTCTAGGTGTATTAATACCGTAGTTTTCGGTGTCTAGGTGTATTAATACCTTGAACTGGATGTCCACGTATCCCAGGTCGCCGATGACGACGTCCAGGCAGTGCGCCTTGAACTCGACGTCCACGTATCCCAGGTCGCCGATGACGACGTCCAGGTAGTGCGCTCCGTAGTTTTCGGTGTCTAGGTGTATGAATACCTTGAATTCGATGTCCACGTGTCCCAGGTCGCCGATGACGACGTCCACGTAGTGCGCTCCGTAGTTTTCGGTGTCTAGGTGTATGAATACCTTGAATTCGATGTCCACGTGTCCCAGGTCGCCGATGACGACGTCCACATAGTGCGCTTCATAGTTTTCGGTGTCTAGGTGTCTGATTACCTTGAATTCGATGTCCACGTGTCCCAGGTCGCCGATGACGACGTGCAAC
>NW_011966456.1:17869-20063 GCF_000949405.1 Vollenhovia emeryi | reverse complement strand
AACGAACTACGAGCGACGGCTAAAACCTCTTCAAGGTCACTCAGGAGGGCGACCTTGACAACATATGTCAAGGTCAAGGTCATCGGGACGGGCTCCCCTCATCGATATATGTATTTACCAATAAAATAAAATTTTACATTATAATTTATATTTTTTACTTAATATTTATTATATTTATAAATATCTATGAAAATGTTACTACATGCACACGCACACGCACACGCACACGCACACGCACACGTACACACATACACACATACACACATACATATGTATATGTATATGCTACATATTAATATTGCTATGTAATGCATAACAAAAATTATATTTTTCGAAATATTTCGGGGTCCTGGTATGTTTTCTTCACTGTATATGTATCATAATTCAGAGTCACAGTCGATCGCTGCATGTTTAGTTTGTACCATTATTGATTGTGCTTGTAACGCGAGCGCCACGTTACGTAAAAAATGTAAGAAGGAAATTTCCCCCTCCACTGACCTGGTTAACAATGACGACGATGTTTCTTAAAAATTAAACAAGAATTTAGAGCCGCAGACTTTGCGTTGCAGTATCCTCACTCGTGGAGTACGTGGGACAAAAATAAAGACATTTTTATTTTGAAAATCGAACCCAAGCTAACGATTGAGACCACTCAGAAGTTCGCTGGATCAGCTGTTGTTGAGATCCGAAAATTTGAGGGCCTGTGAACTAGCATACTTGTGTGAACTACACGGTCGATCTCGCGCGTGCGTTCTAGCTACGCTTATATTATACTTGGTGCGAGACACTACCGTGTCTCGTGATAAATATTTCTATGGAATTTTATAAAATAAAATAGATAATTTTGATAAAAATTATAATCTAATTACAAGCAACGCTTTAATATGGATTCTGTTACTAACAGAATATATGTATATACCTAGTTGATCTAACTGACGTAACATAGTGGCAAACATACAATAACCCTCAACAAATTGAGGATTATCTTCGGCTGATCTTTGTCGGAAGCCATTTAAGCCATTTAAGTCTGGATTTGAATGGATTAAGATTCCATGAATTTGAGTCACCGCAATGCATATAAAGATTCAATAATATAGAGAAGCAAAGTAAAGTCAGGAACTGACACATCAACATGTTTAACAGAAGTATTCATTGGGAGGCAAGAATTTTATCAGCAGGACCACCACGATTGCTTGGATGGAATGTTCCTGCAGAAGAATTGGTTCATATACCAGAACATTGGCTGATCTATCCTGAACCTAATCCCTCCCTTCACTATCTATTGGCTATTTTATACATACTCTTCACTTTTGTGGCATTGCTTGGAAATGGACTGGTTATCTGGATATTTTGTTCGTAAGTTTCACATGTAGTAATTAACCTTTAGTACCCATATATTTTTATCCATATTTACCACACATAGATAACCTACCCTAACATTTTATTTTAATTGTAACTCTGACTGTAATGCTTCGATTTTAAAACTTTTTTTAATCGGAAACTTGAAAAGATTAAAGAAAAAGATTTATTTGAATGAATTCAGAAACTAGGTAAGTTTTGTTCTCTACAAGCCATAGTCCCCAACTCCTACTGTTTTCAAATGCCACATCATTTTCAAACAAACTAAGTTATGCTAATCCAATATGGGTACTAAGGGTTAAATATTGACAATATTACTGTTTAAGTTATACAGCGTATATTTCAATAATAAGAAAATGTTTTAAAAAATTAATCAAATTTATCCTTCCAGTAATCTAATTATGACTTTATAGTATAATATATTTATATTACTTTTATAGTATATATTATATTATATTTATACTATTTATATTATATTTGTATCATATTTATAATTTAAAATTGCCAACTTAGCATGTTATTATATCTTTGTTTATATCTCACATCAAATGTTTTTCACTTCTAGAGCCAAATCTCTAAGAACACCCTCAAATTTGTTTGTGGTGAATCTGGCATTTTGTGATTTCTTCATGATGCTCAAGGCACCCATATTTATATATAATTCCTTTAATACCGGATTTGCTACTGGCCATTTAGGATGTCAAATATTTGCCTTTATTGGATCGCTCAGTGGAATTGGAGCTAGCATGACAAACGCTGCCATTGCATATGACAGATACAGGTATTGTAGAATTCTCATTAAGTATTCTCTCTCTCTCTCTCTCTCTCTCTCTCT
>NW_011966456.1:4732-16728 GCF_000949405.1 Vollenhovia emeryi | reverse complement strand
CCCTCTCTCTCTCAAATTGAACTTAAAACAATACAAATTTTAAAATCAAATCTTAAATTATTTAGATTGTGTTTGAGTTGCAAGATTTGAGAGTTTAGTAGAACTGATGAATCTGTTAGAATTAATTTTAAGTTAACAATGAATCAAATCAAAATAATTTTTTTATTTGCAGTGATTAGTTTCACTACAATTTTTCTTAATGTACTTGATTTTTTTACACAATCAAAGTGATTAAATAAACGAATTGTTAACTTTGTTTAAATTTTATTATTTCATATTTGAAACTTGATTACTTTTACGCTATTTAAACAATTCCATATATATTTTTCATTCTTGTGTTTTAAATAGATTAAATATAAATGTAATATGTATTCAGTTACATTTTAAATAGAAATGTAACTGAATACATATTACATTTATATTACACATATGTATATGTAGAATGCAGCAAAAGAGTATGCAAAATTGGGAAAATTTTGTGTTAAAAAACTAATTATCATGAACATGACATAGATATGACATATAAGGTAAAATATGAAGAAATTTAACTAAAATCAAGTATTCAAATGAGTGAATTCTGGTTAAAAAGCAAAAAATAAAAGATAGGTCTGGTTAGTCTAATGGCGGCAATGTCCATTTACCACTCATAAGGCTCATTTTGTCAATAGAATTTAATGAATGGCCCTTTACAAATACTGAAGCTTTACCAATTATAATACATGAATACAAAGTGTATCTAGTTTATACAATTTCATAAAATAGATGATTAGTGATTGGCAGTTTTATCAATTTTTATTATTTCTTTGTTGTTATCAATGTCCATTTCTACATAATCTTCATCAGAATCAGCAATATCCTATGAGAAAATTGAAAAGTTTGAAGTGATTACTTTGCAAACTCTGTAAAGAGCTTTTCAGAGTAGAAGACTGATAACAGTGTGATGAAACATGAAGACTAGAGACCAGGAGGTTTAACTGCTCAACTTATGTGGATAAATGCGTCAAATTTTGAACTCAACAGTGATTGTTGCCGCAGTACAAGATCCTAATAAATATGTTACTTTAATTCCAAGTACCGCTTTCACGCACACGGTATGTGTATGTGTGTATGTGCGTGCGCGCGCGCGCACGTGTGTGTATGTGTGTGTAATATAATATATTCTAGAAAATTGATAACTTTTACAATATTTAGCTTATTATATCTTGTTAACTGTTTGTCGGAGAAAAAAGTAGTACAGGGCTTTTTTTACTTGATTTGGTCTCAGGAATATGCTGCTGCAATAGTACTCCAATTATGGAAAATTTTTGTGTTTTGTAATATCCACAAAATTTGCATACACAAAAATTTTCAATAATTGGAGCACTATTGCAACAGCGTATTCCGGAGACAAAATCAAGTAAAAAAATCTTGTACTACTTTTTCCTCTGACAAACAGTTATCGAGATATCATGAGCTAAATATCGAAAAAGTTATCAATTTTCTCTTGAATATCTCAAAAATAGCGTATCCTCATTACCTCCTTATGAAATCGGGGTACAACAAAGTATTAGGCAAATAAAGAAATGTTTTAGACAAAAGTTATTCATATTAATTAGTAGAATAAAATAGTATATTAAACAATAGAGGTTTCTATTTAAGATTTCAAAGTTATCCCCCGTCCTACCTCTAGGGGGGGGGGGGGTGGTACGCGGCTAACTTTTGCGGGATGGAATTGCCCCCTCAAAAATATTGAAGGGTTTATTTGGAATATTTTTTCGTACAATACTTATTTTTCCAGATAATTTTCAATAACAAGTTAAAAGAACTCACCCTGTATATTGCCAAGATATGACCGTATGAGTGGCAATAGACACTACCACACAATCTATTGAATCTATTTTTTGGTTTTTAATCAGGATTCACTCATTTGCAATTAACATAAATACGATTTTGATTAAATTTCTTCAACTTTTACCATATACTATGTCTGTGCGTGGAGTTTCATGACAATTGGTTTTGTATCACAGTTTTCTTAATTTTATATGTATATAAGTCAGGGGAACATGTCGAAATTAACATTAAAGCATAATATTTAAAAGTGCACATAATTTAAAAGGAATAGAAATCAAAATCAAGTTTAATTTCTTAAATTTATTATTACAGGATTTGGTAAAAACAGTCATAAAACATGAAACTGAAAGGGGTTCTTAAAGCCGTCTGTATTATAAATTTTACTTTTATATTAAAGTAAGACTTACTTTTATATTAAAGCAGAATTTTTATATTAAATAAGTGAAGTTATATGATATGATGCAGACAGAAAAACCTGAGAGCGGCCATGTCATCAGCGTTTTACTTGATACAGTTTCAGGAGACTGTTTTGCACGCCCTTACACCTAGTTTTACTTTTGGAACCATTTCTTTATGTACATATTTTCTGACGCTGCCGATAAAATTTCCACTTGGTACGAGTCTGTGTTATGCATTCTAACATCTAATTTTTAAATTTACATTGTCTACATGAAAAAAGTTGATGTAAACATCATGTAGATAATTTATATTAATGTAATTTTGCTGTAATTTTGAAATTTACAGCATAATTCTGAAAAATAGATGTAGTACAAACATGTATAAAGTGAAGACTTTATCGGCAGTACCAGAAAATACATTACAAAATAGTTTCAAAAGTAAAAATGGGTATAAGCCCACACAGCACAAAGCTCCGATTAAGCTCCTAGGAAGTTCATTTCGCTGAGTTCCCAGGGAGTTTATAAAATTCGACAAAATAAACTTCCAGGGAGTTCATTTCGCTGAGCTCCCGGGAAGCTTACAAAATTCGATAAAACAAGCTTCCAGCGAGTTAGTACTAGTACCACTCACTGCCGCGACGTGGCGACTGCACTTTAGTCTTTCTCGTAAGTAAAATCCTCCCATATTAGTATAAGAGGCGAGCCGATATAATTCGATAGCGAGTTATCTGGATCATGGCACAACTTTAATGACCTAAATACATTTTTGATGACTATACCCACACAGCGCGGAGAAATCCTGGGGAGCTAATAAAATTTTTCATAAACTTTATTTGAACTTTAAACGAACTCGCACGTAGTGGCACGTAGCTCCCTGGGAGCTTCATTTAAGCTCGCAGAGAGTTTTTAGAACATGTTTTCTGAACTCCCTGCGAGCTTAAATGAAGCTCCTCGGGGGCTCCTATGTCCGCTTTTGAGAGCTCCCTGGGAGCCTCATTTAAACTCCCTGCGAGCTTAAATAAAGCTCCCAGAGAGCTCTCAAAAGCGGACATAGGAGCTCTCAGAAGGGTCCGTGCGAGTTCATTTGAAGTTCAAGTGAAGTTTATGACCAATTTTAAGAGCTCCCCGGGAGCTCCCCGGGAGTTCCCCGTGCTGTGTGGGAGGGTACGCAAAACAGTTTCCTGAAATGGTATTAAATAAAATGCCGGTGTGGCCACTCTCAGGTTTCATGCAGAACCTGACAACAAAAGTGTAATTAAACAAATTTTTCTTTAAAATTATGCAGTGTCTATGAAAAAGATATAGCGTCCACTCATGAGAAAACGTCAAAGAATATTACTATACCGTTAAAACATTAACTTTAAAAGTTTGTGGAAAAATGTCTGTTAAAGTAGATGCCTGTATGCAGAATGATGCAAAGTTGACACAAAAAATAGCTTTCTATATTTCTAAACTCACAATCAGTGTTTTTAATATAAAAATGTTCTACTGTGCAGTCTGCACCCTATGAAACCTGTATAAGGAGACTGAACTAGGCTTGATTATGTCACCAAATGTGGGCCGACATTATTGCAAAATATTGAATCAAAATGTTGCCACTTTAAGCGCTGGCATTGGATAAAGGGGTTAAGGATTCGCCCATGAGTTTACCGATCTTGATCTTATACTGACTCGTAGATACAGCGTATAACTGTTGTTTTTTGGGGGTCAATTTCTTGAACTTACAAAAATTACAAGCGATTTTCTGCGTTGAGTTACACCAGTTACAGATAAGTGAAGAAAGTCAAAAATTTCCCAATTAGGTTAGGTAAAAACGTCCACGCCACTCAGCATTCCAAGCGGAACTCTCACGAAAGCTTCATGCATATAACAACCACATGGTACACATGAATACAAATCGAGTTGTCTGTTGACAGCGCTCCCAGTGATTCTTTTTGGAACGAATAAGTCTGAAAAATGTCGGTCCACTCTGATTACGGGAGTTCGGTCTGCTTATACAGGCTTTATGCTACACCCTGTCCTAGTATGTACGAGGGCTGTTTGATAAGTTAGTGACTTTAAAGTAAAAGAATTTTTTTACCAAAATTCGATTTATTTTTTAATACACTACTCAAAACAAAACAGGGAACACTTTTTATACCCTAAAAATTGGGCTATTTTCAAACCAGTGAAACTCAGCGAAAAATCATCGTAGACTCAAAACTAAAAAAGTATTTTAAAGCTTGAAGTTTCAACTTTAAAACCCTGTCAACGATTTATTTAAGTATGTTCATCTTCCTCGTTCATCATTTTTCAAGAAAATACATGGTTCGCTTCAAAGTCATGTAACTCTGTCAAAAAAAATCGTAAAAAAATTTAAAAAAAGCATTTTGTAGGTAAAATGTTGTAAATTGTGGAACTTGTATCGAATTTGCCGAGAGCATTTTTTTTATCGAGCTGCAATGTGTCAAATATACGTAATTTTAAGGAACAAAACAAGGTATTCTTTTTTAAAGCACAGAACGAGGAAGATGAACATACTTAAATAAATCGGTGACAGGGTTTTAAAGTTGAAACTTCAAGCTTTAAAATGCTTTTTTAGTTTTGAGTCTACGATGATTTTTCGCTGAGTTTCAATGGTTTGAAAATAGCCCAATTTTTAGAGTATGAAAAGTGTTCCCTATTTTTTTTGAGTAGTGTATAATCTCATTTTATCTCGATTATACATTCTGCCCAACGGTTTTCCAACTTCTTTAAGCTTAAAAAAAAGATTTCTTAAATTCTGTAAAATAGGCGTTTGTTTCAGTGATGATCTCCTCATTCAATGCAAATCTTTTTCCACCGAGCCATTTCTTCATATTTGGAAAGAGAAATAAGTCGCAAGGGGCCAAATCTGGGGAATATGATGGATGTGATTTTGTTTTTGATCAATTGTGATCAAACGCGGCACTCATCTTGCCGATAGCTTTCTCATGTCCAAATGTTTATGAAAGATATTAAAAACACGTTTATCTGAGATGTTTACCCGATAATTGTCCAACACAATATCCATGGATTTTATTAACTCTTCTTTCAGTTGTGACTTTTTCAAACGTCCCAGTCGCTCAGCATCATTTATGCTTATACGACCACAATGAAATTCAGTCAACCACTTGTAAACCATTCCATGCGATGGAGCAGTGTTTCTATAATACTTTTTAGCTTTTCTTCAGTTTCCTTAATGGTTTTTCCACGCAAAAAGTAATGTTTTATCAGCACACTGAATTAACTTTTCTCCAATTTAGCAATAGAATACAAAGTTATCCACTTTAGAATGCTGTGACAAAAAAACCCCGCACTAATTATATAGGAAATTGGATCTCGGTTAAATTGGCTAGTTTTCACATATGTTGTAGCTTATGACCTGCTGAACATAAAATATAATGGGCTCAAACTTAAATAATGGCTAGTTACTGAGCTACAGCCCGTAGTCAAACATAGAAAATTTGGGCTCCGCAGGTCTTGTTTGGAAATACTTTGAAACATATTAGGAAAAAATGTTTCAGACAAAAGTTGTGTGGTTCGATGGGAGACATAAGACGATGCCATTAATTGATCATGGAGTGACGTCACTCAATGCGTGACTCCACCTCTCACTACCGCGTCCTAGGAGATATAAACAAATAAACTGTAGTGTATCGGGAGGCTAGGAGTTCGCGAAATAAAGTCACTCCTCTCTAATCGTCAACAGCACTCGTCTATTCCAGATCGTACAACAGACTACTCGATAGTTCACGCGTCCGGGTTGGCTATCCCCCGATCCATGCGAGAGTCACTCGCTCGTCGCGTGGTCCTTACGTATTTGCATGCTCCCCCCGTTCGCACATACGATTCGCTTGTATATCACAACTCTTCCCCTTTTTGTTTAAGTTGTTGTATCCGCGCCGAACGACGCAAGGTCGGTTTATCCGTACAATTGATCAATTGATCAATGTGCCTCTTTTGTATCCGACCTTGGTCGTTTTTAACGATATATGTGGATGGCGATACAGGCTTGACTACCTCGCCGTGAACGCGCTTCAGTTCTCTGGCCCTGAAGTTGTCGATCATCACCTCGTCTCCGGCGTTTAGGCTAATCTTCCTACTTCCCTGTCTCGCCACTATCTGCGCTCGCTGGCGAGTTTCCACCGTTTGTGCGGTGTTGGGTCTTAATATATCAAAACGTGTCCGCGGTTCACGCTTGTACATCATGTACGCGGGACTCATGCCTGTGGTGCAGTGCGGAACGCTGCGATAGTCGAATAAGAACCTGTTCACCGCCGCCCCCAGCGACTCTCCCCCTTTGACAATTTTCTCGACTTTACTTTTGAACGTTTGTACAAAATTTTCCGCCGCGCCGTTTGTGGCTGGGTGGTACGGGGGCGAAAAACTGTGATATACTCCGTTGGTTTTCAGGAAATTTTCAAAACGCTCGCTTCGAAATTGCGGACTGCCGTCCGTTACACAGTGTAATGGGAGCCCATAGCGAATGAACAGCTTTTTAAACTCCTCGATGAGTTTGTCTGCCTTCGTATTTCGTTTGAAATTAATAACTTCTGGCCATTTGCTATGCGCATCCAGTACAATTAAGTACATGTTTCCGAAGAATGGACCAGCAAAATCGCAATGTATGCGGCTCCATGTGTGTGACGGCCACGGCCATGTAGTGAGCGGCGTGTGTGCCGGTTTCTTCCTTTCTATCAAGCATATTTTGCACCCCTTTACGAAATTCTCTATCTCACTGTCAATAGCCGGCCACTAGACATACGAGCGCGCGAACATCTTGATCTTAACTACGCCCAAGTGCGAGGCATGTAACTCCTTTAAGACAGTTTTACGCATTGATTCCGGTATACATGCTTTCACGCCTCAGAACAGGCATTCCTTTTCTACTACTAATTCGAATCTTTTCTTATGATATATTTTTTCTTCGTTCGATAATTTATCATGGCTCGGCCATTCATTTTTTATGAATCTGATTACATTACTTATTGTCTTGTCCATTTTACTTTCTTTTGCTAACATTTTGGAATCAAACGCAGTTGAGCCTTCTTCGAAGTAATGTACATTAGAAAATTCCGTATCGCAGGTGTCTGTGTCGTCGTTTACCGGCAGTCTTGAAAGCGCGTCGCAGTTCGCGTTTGCTTCTGATTTGATATGCTCAATTTTATACTTAAACCCCGACAGAAAATAGGCCCATCTCTGTAGCCTGTTATCCGCCGTGACGGGTATACCCTTTCTAGGCCCGAGAATCAGTTGTAGTGGCTTATTATCTGTACGCAGTATTATCTCCCTTCCAAAAACAAATTGGTAAAATCGCTTAAATCCAAAAACAATTGCCATAGCCTCTTTATCTATTATTGCTCTTTTTAATTCATTTTTCGGAATTTTTTTCGATGCGTATACTATTGGTCTCTCCGACCCGTCTTTATATCTGTGTGACAAAATTGCAGATATCCCGTGATCCGACGCGTCGCACGCCAATACAACTTCTTCTTTCGGGTCAAAATTCGATAATATTCGAGGTGAAATTAATTCATTTTTCACCCATTCGAACGCTCTTTCGTGTGCCTTGTTCCATTTGAACTCTTTTACCTCTAATAAGTCGTACAGTGGTTTCATATTGGCCGATCGATTTTGCAAGAATCTTGGATAAAAATTTACTAGCCCTAAGAATGAAGCTAATTCTCTCGCGTTTGTTGGTCGTGGTGCGTTCACCATTGCATTTACTTTAGATAGCGCTTTATGGAGTTCATTTTTGTTCATTACAAATCCGAGTACTTCTATTTTCTCTTCCATAAATTTACATTTACTTAGGTTTAACCGCAAATTGCACTCTTGCAGTCTACTGCATACCTTTTCTAAATTTGCCCTATGTTCGCTTTCCGTTTTCCCTGTTACATAAATGTTATCTAGATACGCGATGGTACCGTCTATGCCTTGTAAGCATTCGTCCATTTTCCTTTGTACGTCTGCAGGTGCAGGAGAAATACCTTCCGGAATGTTTGTATATTGAAAAAGACCTTTGTGTGTCACAATCGTTAGTAGCTTCCTGCATTCTTCCGCGACTGGGAATTGCATGTAAGCGTGCTTCAAATCAAGTTCCGAAAAGTATTTTCCCCCCTGCAGTTTCGCAAAAATGTCGTCTATTGTATGTAATGGGTATTTGTCGATAATAATGAATGGATTTAAGGTTAGCTTAAAGTACCCACAAACTCGGATATTTCCGTTGCTTTTGAATATCGGTACGATCGGCGTGGCCCATTCGCTCGCTTCTACCGGCTTCAAATGACCTAAGGAAACTAGTCTCTCTAATTCTTTCTCTATCATTGGTTTAATAGCATGTGCCACATGTCTACATTTTAATGCTACGGGTCGCGCTTTATCCGACAAGTGTATTCTAGTTGTACTCTTATTATACAGTCCCGGCGTATCGCTGAATAACTGGCTATATTTACTCGTTATAAGACCTGACAACTCTTCCGTCTCTACTTTATTTACGTCGCTTTCGTGATCCGTAGGCAAGGCTAACGGCCATAGCCCGAAAATATTGAGCCATTGCCTGCCTACTAACGGCGGCCCCGTTTCCGGCAAAACAAAGCATTCCAACACTCTCGACTTATTATTTAGTTCTACTTTTAAATTTGTGAGTTTGCCCAACGATTTTAATTGGATTCCTCCGTATGCTTTTAACTATGCATCGGGTTTCGAAAGTTTTAAATTTTGAAAATGTTCTCTGTACGTTCTCTCCCAGGCAGCAACGTCACGTGATTTTCACGTCGATAAGTAGTGATTAGTGGTCCTCGACGTCATATACCCAATAACTGACGTTTAAGATACGTTAATATTCTAACGTAATAATAACGTAAATTTAAAGACGTTTATAATACGTTTATAATACGCGGGCGCGCGAGCGCCAGCTTCTGAGTAGTTCGCCGACCGCCGCTAGGCCGCGCATGGTGGCGGCCAAAAACTCGGAAGCAAAATCCAGTCTCGTAGGGTATAAAAGGAGGCCCGCGTGGAAGCCAGGGCAAGTATTCCAGTGGGTTAACCCCTTTATACCCTTTTATATCCTACGAGACTGGATTTTGCTTCCAAGTTTTTGGCTGAACAGTATTATAGTTCTGAGTACAGAATCTGGCGCACGCGCGCGCGTCGCGCAGTGCCGATTGCCATTTTGTGCCGGATAAATTACATATCAGCAATAAATAAATGTAAAATGAATATGTACTATATATTTTTTATTTTTTCTAAAATATTAAAATGACGTCTTTCTTACGTCAAAATAGAGTAAAAAGGTTATAATAACACGTCATTTTCACGTTTCGTTATGACGTCTGTGGGCTGTGACTTATTCCCGTAATTTTTACGTTATTATTACGTACTCATAAAAGGATAAATGACGTTACGACTGACCAAAAATTAACGTGAAAATCACGTGACGTTGCTGCCTGGGCTCTGATACTACCGTTGTAAAAGTTCCCGTGTCAACTTCTACTAATAATTTCTGTTTATTGATGATAATATCTATAAGCATGGGTTTTGCGCTTGCACTTTCTCGCTTTAATTCCGCGACTTTATTTATAAAATTATGCGCTCGCTTATACGAAATCGCGCCGGTACCCTCCCAAGTAGAACAAGTTAATCACAAAAACGTCAATGTGTCATTAAAATGACGAATTTTACGTCATAAAATGATCAACATCAAGATTTACTTCGCAATGACTGACTAATGACCATGATATTCGTGACGTGTATAATAATATATTATTACAGATTACATGATCAGTCATATATTATGTTTGTCTTATATTACTTCGATTTATTTTTGATGTATAATACTTAATTAACTTACGAGATTAGCTTTACAACATTTCGATGTCTTAATGATGTCACAAATAGGTGCTCTCGGTGGGCCATTTTGACGTCACCATGATGCATAAAAAATGATCGAAAAATGATGTCATCTTGATGTTTTCATGACCAATATGTTCTACTTGGGCTGTTTCTCGTCCTCATACGATACGTTGAAGAATTCCTCCTGATGTGATGCTGTCCGGTCCTCGTCTCTCTCGCTGTCCCCTCTGCTCATCGGAAACCAATTCACATCGCTTTTGCCCTGACGTGCTCCCGACTCCGTTGTGCGGCACGCTCTTGCTAGATGGCCCCTTTTCCCGCACTTATTACACGTGTAGTCCCGGAACCGGCACTCTCTGCTCACGTGATTCGCCTTTCCGCAGCAATAACACTCCAGCCCCTGCTTCGATGATGGTCGACGTTGGAATTTGTTGCTTGCTTTCTCGCGTTCTGCCGTGTCGTGTTTGTTTAGAGATCTTCCATCCTTGTAATTACGGCCTCTTCCTCTGCCGCCTCGTTGCCCCTTCGACTGCTGCTCGCGGCGAATCGAATATACGTCTGCCTTCTGATGCTTGTTCTCTAAGGTGCCTAACGATGCTGCGGCGTTTTTCACCGCTGATTCGTGCGCTATTGCCGTTTTTAGTGCTTTATCATAATCCAGGCTCTCGTCCTCGAACAACTTTACCCGAATCTCCGTGTCTTTGATGCCGCACACCAGCTGGTCCCGCAGCGCGGTTTTTAAGTTGTCGAAGTTGCAGTGTAGCGATAATTTCTTCAGTCTCGCTGCATACTCTGCTATCGATTCGTTTGCTTCTTGTCTAGCCCGGTGGAAATTGCATCGTTCCATGGCTTCGGACGGCTTTGGCTTAAAATGCGCAGTCACCGTTTTCACTACGTCTTCGAACTTCTTGTCTGCTACTCTTTCGGGCGCTACTAGCTGCTTTATCAGTTTGAACGCCTCTTGGTCCACCCGCGTCATTAGCGTAGCCACTTTCCTTTTATCATCCTGGATACCCTTTTCTAAGATGTAAAACTCTAACTGTTCGATAAACATCTCCCAGTCGTCGCGTTCGAGCGCAAACTGTAGCTTCGCGCCGTCTCCCGACATTCCGCTGCCCGTATCCGAGCCTTCGTTCGTCTCTCCCGACTCGAACGGTTCCCCTTCGGCTCCAGTATTAGCTGCACCGGTATTATCCTCTTCGCTCTTTGTGGCTAACCCCTTGATTGCTTTTCTCAATCTTTCACGCAGGACCTCGTACCTCTCGCCTTCCTCTTAATGCCCCTGACTTCGAGCTCGCCAATAATTTGTAGCTTGCTTAGATTTTGAATCCAGCCTGTTTTATTGGCGTCCGACATTCGATAGCTGTGCTCGCCTCGCGATACGCGTAATGCTCCAGTCTTATCCCATCCTCGTCGCCAATTGTAGTGTATCGGGAGGCTAGGAGTTCGCGAAATAAAGTCACTCCTCTCTAATCGTCAACAGCACTCGTCTATACCAGATCGTACAACAGACTACTCGATAGTTCACGCGTCCGGGTTGGCTATCCCCCGATCCATGCGAGAGTCACTCGCTCGTCGCGTGGTCCTTACGTATTCGCATGCTCCCCCCGTTCGCACATACGATTCGCTTGTATATCACATAAACCATTTTGCATGCCTGCCGGTCTGGCCTTCCGCTCCTTGTGTGTTCATTTGGTCAGACGTTTTTATCAATTACGCGATAACTATTGCTAATTTTGTAAAACAGTACATGACTTTTCTTTTCAGTTTAACCAATCTACCGTAATTTTTAGTTGGCTACTAACGAATCTGACACACTGTATATACATTTCATAATTATATATTTTTAAGTATCTATTTGAGTGTCAAAAAAAATAATAATTTGTTCAAGATTAGAATATTCGGTAAATGTGC
>NW_011966456.1:0-2468 GCF_000949405.1 Vollenhovia emeryi | reverse complement strand
CGGAAGGTGGGGTCTTTTTATGCACATTTACCGAATATTCTTAAAAGTCACCAGCAGTAATTAACAGCATCAGTGATTTTTATTGACCGTATCTGGCAATTTTTATAATACAGAAAATTTATTGCTAAAAATATTACCTCAGCCCGGGTTTGATGTTAATCAATAAATAGCTGTTAATTGTAAATAATGTAAATGTAAATACATTTTATTGATTCCCTTTAGGGTTACAAGGTGTTTTTGAAGGAACGTGCCCAAACCTCTTATAACACCTCTCTCTATATCCACTTCTCTATGTGGCAATCGAACGAAAACAACAATGTTTTGTTTGGTTTTGAACCCAGGTCTTCGGATTACCAGACCAGCGCACAATTCTCTGCGCCACGATCGCCACAAATAGCTGTTAATTACTGCTGGCGACTTTTAAGAATATTCTTACTAGTTGATTATACACCATTGACCTCAAACATGGTGTTCCTCCGTAATAGGGGGAATGGACGGGGGAGGGAGGAGACAGAGAAATTTAAAAGTCGCGTATCGACAGTTCTATGTACGGTCAACAACTCTTATCGGCGCACAGTTCTAAAAAAAAGTCAAAATAGACGCGTAAACAACATCTATATACTGTTATTGCAACTAATATTATCATATGCTTCGGTGGTCGAATTGGTTGAGACGCCCGTCTAGAGAGAAGAGAGGTCCAGGTTCAAACCCTGGCTGAGGTAATATTTTTCGCAATAAATTTTCTGTATTATAAAAATTGCCAGATACGGTTAAAATAAAAATCACTGATGTTGTTCAAGATTGTTTTAACGTTGCAGCAATATAAAGAATTAATGTATAAACATTAACCTAGATTCAACGTAGAAAAAATATTTATACTTCAACATTCAACGTTTCAGCAACATTATTTTAATTTTCTGCTATATGAGATAGAGCTCTTCCAATTGGGAAGTTAGGTAAGGTTAGGGTTAACGGAAAGTTAGCGGAAAGAGCATGAATCAGAAATAAAGAGGAAGAACGAGATTTCTGAGATGTTAGCAATAGGACACAGTCTAGACTTAACGGCACTTTATTCACGGTCGTCCGAAGCACAAAACGAATAGGATAACACACGGTATACAGGGTGTCGGATTCGATTTGGACGACTCCAAAGATTACAGTAGATTGGGTCAAGCTGAGAAGAAAAGTTATATACCATTTTACAAAATTCGTAATTATTATCGCGTAATTAAGAAAAACGTCTGAGCCAATAAGTGCACGGAGGAACTGAAGGCCGGACTCGGCAGACATGCAAAATGGTGTATTATTCTCCTACCACCAGAAAAACTTTTTCGGCGTGGTGTCATATGTCGCGCGTTCTCTCGCTGCGCGCCGTTCGCCCGCTCACCGCTCCCCGCTCGCCCCCGTCTCTCATCGATCGATGCGTGACTCTACCTCTCGCTATCGATTCTTGAGAGATGTCAACAAACACGCCATTTTGCATGTCTGCCGAGTCTGGCCTTCCGCTCCTCTGTGCACTTATTGGCTCAGACGTTTTTCTTAATTACGCGATAATAATTACGGATTTTGTAAAATGGTATATAACTTTTCTTCTCAGTGTGACCCAATCTACTATAATCTTTGGAGTCGTCCAAATCGAATCCGACACCCTGTATATGTATCTACAACGGACACCAATCTCGCACGCGTCCGACTACAGCTGTGATTCAAAGTCGAAGACCCGTGTAATCTCTCATCTCTCATACGATAAGTCAAGCGACCAATATAGCAGTTACGCAAAGAGCCACGCGCTATTCAAACGGGATTATTGTCCTTGTTTTACGTTTACAATGTATAAAATTGTGACTGCATATAAAAGTTTTAACATATAGCCTACAAATAATATAATCAGTAAGCAAAAATCCGAATGGTAAGTTACAATAAATTTCTAATTTTATTAGGGTTGAATAGGATAATTTTCAAACTTCCTGACATAAAATTTGACTACTTGCAAATCACGAACCACATAACTGAATCGTTACAAACATGGAACATTAAATTTGACTTACTATAAAAGAATTTATACAGGGCATGGACAAAATAATGTAAACACCTAACTAACACCTGACTAACACATAACATTTGTTAATTAATAAGGTGTAGGGCCACCGTTTGCTTTTAAAATAGCTGCAATTTGTCGTGGAATAGATTCGTAGAGTGTACGGATAGTATCCAACGCAATGTTGTCCCATTCTTCCACCAACACCTCCGCCAATTGCCTCAATAATGTTGGAGGTAAAAATCTGCTCCTTACTCTCTGCTCCAAAACTTCCTATAGCCGCTTGATGATGTTGAGATCTGGCGATTGTACTGGCCAGGGAAGATGGCTTGATAATATTCCGATGCTCCTCGAACCAAGACAGAACTCTTTTGGCCGTGTGCACGGATGCATTATCGTCTTGGAATATGGCAGTGTTTGGCAGCAATAT
>NW_011966455.1:13566-16697 GCF_000949405.1 Vollenhovia emeryi | reverse complement strand
CAATTTAAAAAAAATTTTTTTTTGCTTGTTACAAAATTGTTTGTTTTCTTTACACCAGTTGATTTGTATCATTATTCTGTTCAAAAAAGTATTAAGGTAAGATGATAAAAAAATGAATATTTTACAAGATATTTTGTAATTTACGTCTAAATATTTACCCGAATGAGATGTATTTACAGAATAGTTACGGTAGAAGAAAGATACGCGTTATACATATATAAATATCCATTGTTATAGAGAAGATAGTTTTGTAGAGAAGGTTTTTGTAGAGACAATATTTTTGAAAAGGTATTTTTGGAAAGATATTTTTATAAAAATATTTTTGTAAAGAAGATACATTTGCAGGAAAGATATTTTTTAAGAGAAGATACTTTTGCAGAAGAGATAGAGTAACATTGGAGCTTATACTTGGTGCATTTCTTACCTTTTTTTTAAAAAGGTAATCAGCCATACCGGAAGGAGACTTTAATTATTGCGTACCGCTCAACATGCTTTTAGGCTTTTGCGAGGATTACAAACGCGTGGTTATTAACGCTCGTCATGAATTGATTTTGATACGAGCGCGCACTGACAACAATTCTATCAAGGGAGATTCGAATACGGAACCAGAAATTGAACTATTTAAAGTACAGTGGCGAATGCCTCACGTTATGTTGAATGAGGCCAATAAACTATTTTTGCTACGAGCTTTGGAAAGCGGACGATATCTGAGTATGAGTTTCCGATCATGGGAACTGTACGAGTACCCGCTATTGCAGAGCACAACCAGACATTCATGGGCTATCAAATCTGCGACTCAGTTAGAGAAACCGCGACATGTTATCTTTGCTCTGCAGACTGACCGAAAGAATATCATGTCTGAAGATGCGAGCGTATTCGACGACTGTAATCTGACCAACGTGAAACTTTATCTCAACTCTGAATTTTATCCATATGATGACCTAAAGTTAGACTTCAAAAAAAATAAATACGCTATACTTTTTGACATGTATACACGTTTTCGTAAAGCTTATTATGGATACGACTGCTATGAAACGCTTTGTAACCACATTTTTGACGAATGGACCTTTCGTAGTCATCGATTGCGCGCGACAGAACGAGTCTATCAAGAGCGCTACTGTGGATGTGCGCATAGAATTTGATTGCAAGGAGAATGTGCCTGCAAATACTACTGCCTACTGGCTTGCCCCGGGTCTCACCTTGCACAATCGTGTCATCGAATACTGTCCATTGTCCAATGTAGTGCGCAAAATCATGTAAATTGCAATGTCGGCAGTATTCCAATATAAGAAAGATTCATGTATCGTGATGAGGTGCAGTCTCAAAGGTGTCGTCATGACTACACCAACGTTTGTCGATTTGCAAGGTTTCATCGTTGGCAAAAACTCCTTCGTCGTGAAGGAGAAGGATATAATCTCTCTCATTACATCTTCAAAAGCCCCGAGCCATGAAATTTTCTCAGCAAAGCGGAAAGGCAGCTCGTATCCTGGGTGACGGTCAACCATCACGGATTGCAATGGGACGATGGAACGGTTCGATACTTCACTTCTAAAGACCTGATTACAAGGGCGTTGAGGACGGTGACGGAGAATGAAACATTGCCCGTTTACGTAAAGGGGCTTGAAAAACGAGAATGGTTGCGGGATTTGCTTCAGGACGACGCGAGAGAGGATGTCTACGTTGAGAGCATCGACGAGTACTACGAAGACGTGGAATCGTTGAGAAAAATGGACACTACACATACTTTACATTGCCACAAACATGTATCGAATTGCGCTGTGCAAAATGTATTTAAACTGTTCAATTGGTGGCACTGTCATAAAAAATAAATGTATATATTATACAGGGTGTTAATTAAATAGCGCCCACTAATAATAGCGTTATTCCTGACTAAAAATTGAGTCAGAAAGTTCTGAACCATTTTTTTCTACAATGCTCAACGAAGCAGTAAATATTGAGTAAAGCTAATCCAATCGGCGTTGTCCTTTAGACGGAAGCACGTCAGTGAGCCGCGCGCCTGGTAGTGTGCGTGAGCGCTCCGCCGCATCGCGCCGCTACATTGCTATATTCGTACTGCGCTAGCATGCAATATTCTTACGTGCAGTATAATGTGAAAAATGTTCTCTTGCACGTCAGAAGACTCTTCTTAAAGAAAATTTCACAGAACTCTCGTCAAAACGGATTAATAATGCTCACCTAAAAAAATCTATAATCTTTTCGCTTATAAATTGATTTAAAACTTTTCTTTGTAGATTCGAAACTCTGTGCGTCCTTTTACGTAGGACAGACATACATTTTTTTTCTTGATAATATTTGTCAATTAAATTACATTTTGAGTTATCTTTTCTGTAATTCTCCTATGAAAATTGTATTCTTTAACATTTGATTACACAGATGATTTTATTCTTTAAAAAATCTATTTCTTAAGAAATTTCTACAGAAAATGTAGGGATATGAAGAAAGCGTATTGTAATAAAACAGAAAACAAGACAAACTTCCCCATTATCAATGTATGAAGATTTCGACAAGCACAAAAATTTTACGTAAAATTTTTTTCTAAACAATCCGTTTTATTCAGAAATCTTTGCGTTAACATTTAAATCTTAAAACGAATCACTTAGTGAATCTTTCTGCGAATGGTCTCAGTATTTTGAAGTAGTAAATTTTTTTTAAAGAATTTATTATATTAATTACCAAATAAAAGAAATGTAAGGCTGTAAAGCAATATGAGAAGGTTAACGGCCAAGGACGGGCAAATCAGGATAGTAAAATAATATTAGTAGATAAATATGTAATTTATTCTGTAATAATTTAGAAGAGAACAATATACGTTTTGACAATCTTGTCAAAAGCTAGCCGACAACGTAATGAAATTATAATATTTAACGAACTGTCACGATAAACAATATTAATAAGTCAATTATAAGTCAAACAATAAAATTGATAAGTTGAACGAACTTACCTACTGAAGTTCGACTCCAATTATGCTGTCTCGTCCGGATGGATATGTAGTCGCATTCCATTGCGGCATCCTCAACAGGTTTTTAAAGCGAAGCAAAAAACGCGCCTTTTCTTCTATCACTCCCGCGCGCTCTATCGGATCTTCATTTTTTAACCCCAACAAATCTTTT
>NW_011966455.1:0-11406 GCF_000949405.1 Vollenhovia emeryi | reverse complement strand
TTTCCCGTCGGCGTACGCCGCCTTGGTCGGTATATTCGACCCACCTGTCCCGCAGGTAGTCGCTCACGACGCGTGCGAGGTACGGCGGTACCCCGCGGCGCCGGAGCGACCCCCTGATTCGTCCCCAGGGGAGGGTGTTGAACGCGTTGGAGATATCCAACGATATCGCCAACATCACCCCCCCCCCTGGGACGTCGCCTCTTCAGAGAGGGCCTGTACACGCTTAATAGCGTCAATAGTTGACAGGCCCTCTCTGAACCCGTACTGGGCCCCACTGATGAACCCCAACAAATCTGCTTCTATGGGAGAGGGAGGGAGGGACTGTCCATCCGGACGAGACAGCATAATTGGAGTCGAACTTCACTAGGTAAGTTCGTTCAACTTATCAATTATGCAACGTCTCGTCCGGATGGATAATATGTAGATATTTAATCCTCAGATTTGTTCTGTAATATTTTATGTTGTCAAACAAAGTTTACAATAAGGAGCAATATCCACTTAGAAACGAAAGAAAAAACTGGCCTAAGTAGGCTTGTTAAGAATCGCCGCCTGAAACGAACTTTCTATTATTGGACGATTATAGAATCGGGCAAATACTTCCGATGATCTGCTCCAACCCGCGGCACGGCGAATTTCATCTATATTAATCCCTCTGCTCGCTGCGAGGGACGTGGATGCGTGCCGCGTAGATTGGGCCGAAAAAATAGATGTGTCCACACCTGCTGACGTTAACACTGACTTAGTCCAACGACCTAGAGTCTGAGCAGACACTGGTCTGTAAGGTGCACGAAAGGAAATGAAGAATGCATCACAATCGGCTTGTCGAATCTCACGCGTGAGTTCCAGGTAAACGTTAACTAAGGAGAATACACACAGCTCCGGCCTACTCAAAAAGGCCTACTAAAAAAGGCTTGAAAATGAGCAGAGGTTGGGATCTGCCAATCCCCGAAGTCTTAAGCTTTGCCGAAATTTTAATAAGTAAACTGTCCTTTATGATAATGTTCGACAGTTTTATAGCAGCTAACGTGCATTCTCTGGGCGGTCGTTAGAGCCAATAATGTTATGAGTTTACCGGTATACATTCGAGTGAAAGATCTTCGTGCGGAAACAGGGTAGCCAAATGGTCTACTACCGGGGACGGATCCCAAATATACTCGTACCGAGGACGTTGCGGTTTTAGTGACGCCACCCCTTTAAAAAATCGCTTAACTAATGCGTGAGACCCTACTTCAGTCGATGAAATAAGTGAGATGGCCGAGCGATATGTGTTTAAAGTGGAGTAAGAACCGACACTTGTTAGCGAATCCGATAGGAATTCTAAAACCATTGGAACCGATGCTGAGAAGCAGCTTATTTCTTTTCGCCTGCAAAAATTCCACCATAGACGAAGAGGCTTGGTGTACTGCGCTATCGTAGACTTCGTAACCGATGCGAGTGTGGCTTCCATTGCAGCTGCTGGAGTTCCCTTAATTAAAAATGCTTGGCGGATAATCTCGCTGCTACCAGGGAAATCTTTCTCCAGGCCGAATGGTTCTCTCTGAAAGGTGATGTCAACATTTTAATATCTGGCTCGAAGCAAATCGGTTGGTGGGTGACGAGTCGATTAAACAAGAGGAACCACGGTTGGGTCGGCCACCACGGAACGACCACCACCCCTTCTGCTTTATCTGTAATAATTTTTCGAATAACTTTCAGAATCAGTATAAAAGGCGGAAAGGCATAAAAGTAAGATTTGCTCCAATCTAAGGAAAAAGCGTCTACTGCCTGTGCCAGAGGATCTGGCAGCCAGGAGACGAAGCAAGGATATTTTGCATTAATTGATGATGCAAACAAGTCAATATCGAAAGGCCCAAAATGAGAATGTATCTTCTCGAAATAAGACTGCTCTAAAGACCATTCCGTTTCCACTGATACGACTCGCGACTCGGCATCCGCCTCAACGTTCTGAGCGGAGGGAATATACGACGCGTAGATGAAAATGTTTCTATCCGCACACCAACACCAGATTTCTCTGGCAAGGTTTGACAAATGGGGGAACCTGATTGATCCCATCCGGTTAACGTATGAGAGAGCCGACTTATTATCCACTCGTAAGAGAATGTCACAGTTTGTTGAATGCGGTGCGAAGCATCTTAACGCATGGAACACGGCCAAAAGCTCTAAATAATTAATAGGGTGACGTTTTTCCTCCGGTGCCCAAAACCCGTGTGTTCGAACTCCGTTGCAGACAGCACCCCAACCTGTCAACGAGGCATCAGTAAAGATTTCAAGCTGAAAACGACCGGATCTGATAACGTTGCGCTGTGCTGTGTCCTCAAACACTTCTCGCCACCATAGCAAATCCTCTCTGATTGCGTGTGGTAGGGTCATTTCAGCTTCGTAATCTCCGTCCGCGACTGATAAGGCCAAAAACTTTTCTCTCTCCAGCACCTTGGTATGCAGGATACCGTATTGCACGGCTGGGCAAACCGAAATCAGGGAACCAATGTAGCTTGCTAACAACCGGATTTTGCAGGATCTCTTTTTCAAGATGGTTAGTGTCGATTTAAGAAGTTTGGCTCTTTTATCCAACGGAATCGAGACAGAAAAACTGCTTGTATCGAAGATAAAGCCTAAAAAACGGCAGATCTTAGCCGGTGTGAGTACGCTTTTAGAAGAGTTAATTAAGAAACCTAACGAGGTTAACAAACTCGTCGTCGCATAAATATTTTCCAGACACTGGTTGTATGACGAGGCGATGAGAAGAAAATCATCCAAATAAACGACGGACAAAAAGCCCTTTTCTCTAAGAGAGTAAACCACAGGTTTCATAATTTTCGTGAAGATGTAAGGTGCCGACGCCAGTCCAAACGGAAGCGCTCTGAACTGGAAGAGTTGATTCCGAAATCGGAAACGAAGGTATCTCCTGTCATCCTGACAGATCGGTAGGAGCAGGTACGCATCCTCTAAGTCAACTTCCTAGTCCCCTGAGGAGAGGAGACGGATAACGGTCTTCCAGTCTTCCATTTTGAAATGCGGGGCTGAAATAAACTTGTTAAGACGTTTCAGATTAAGGATAAATCGTCAGCCTCCCGATGATTTTTTAATCACGAAAAAGGACGACAGAAATTGGCCCTGGCAATCTGACACAGGTTCGATCGCTCCTCTATCAAGAAGCCTGGCAACTTCCTGCTGACATATCTGTGTTTCCGACTCTGATAAGAGAACCGCAGGCTCCCTACCCTGAAAAGGTGGGTGACTAAACGGCAGTCTATATCCTGGAATGGCTTGCAAAATACTCGAATCCGAAGTGATCCGTCTCCACTGGGGAAGAAAGGCCGATAACCTGCCTGCGACTCCTACCTGTTCTCCGTTTAGCGTCTTCTCGACTGAGACCTGTAGGGATGTGATGACCGACGACTGCTGCTCGCCGTCCCCGACCTCCTTGTCGCCGGTCTTGTATTCGATACGGGGACCCGGGAGTTTCCCGGTTTGGGAACTATCCGTGTTGGTTGCTTAATAGGTTGCTGCACTCTTTTAGAGACTGTCAACGATATCCTGGCGATATCCTTGGAGGATTTTTCCATAGTCGTTGCCTTTTTCATCTCCTCTCCGAAGGCCGAGCCAAACAGAAGGTCGTCTACAGCCATGGCGTCTGCAGTATTTCTAGCGACTAGATTAATCGCCGGTTTGATCTGGGCTCTCCTTGACAAGGACAATCGGTAAAAAAGGTTCGCTAGTTTTCTGGCTCCCTCGTTAACCTTTGCTACTGCTAACCGCGCTTCAACGTCCAGCGATCGCTGTACCTCTGGTCTGAGGAAATCCGAAATGCCTTCCCCTAGGGCGTATAAAGCGATACCCGCCTGATCTTGGTCCTTAGCACAAAACTCGTCTCGCTTAATAATAGAGTTACTCTTCAGGGCCGATTTAAATTCCGGGTTTAATTTCGGGGCCCTGAGGAAAGCTAACTCCTCAGCGGGGGCGTATTTCTTCAGAAGGGCGTCTCGCGTTTCCGCAACAAGGCCCTTGCGGGTGATCTCAAGCCATTTTTGAGTCACTAGGTCATTCCAAGCCAGTGCCTCCGTCGTCTCCAGATCGGCACCAAACAGCTCCTTAGTGAGGGGTTCCGTCTCCTGCTCTACCTGCGTTAGTACTGTCGGGTCGGCTGCCAGCGTCGCTCTGCTCGCTGGCGGGGGCCTGTGGGGTACACTACCTTCCTCTAGACCGCCCTCTATTACTGCCGGCAGGAGAGATACATGTTATTTCCCTGAAGGAAAAAGGCTGTGTCGAGCTACCCGCCTGTATTCTCCAAATACAGATCCGGTAAGCACGTACACGAGATTCGAGTGGCGACCGCGGACCCGTACGGACGTGGCCGTGCAGACCCGACTATATTCGCGCTGAGTGGGTTTTTGTTCGAGAGTTAACGGTCCTTCATCGGCGTGTATCGGTTCGGTGACGTGCGGGGATTTTCTGTTTCGGAATAATATAGTATACGCCTGTGAAGAGTTACAGTCGGTGTGTGAAATGCAGGAGGCTGCGGCCTCTTGCAAAGAACAGGACGCGGAGGGGAACTCTGACGACCTCCCTCCCCTTAACAGCAGCCTTACATCATGCGAATCTGTAAACAATAGTGCAATTGTTAATCCCTCTTCCAACATTCAATCTCCTTCCTTAAGCGGGGATGTAGGTACCTCTGATGGCTCGGAAGATATATCTCTCCTAGGAACCATAAACAGGCTTTCTGCCTCGTTGTCTAAAAAACCAAAGGAAAAAGGAATTAGCTCGTGCATAAATCGAGCAAAATACGCTCGCAAATTGAATCTCGCAGGCCTCGCTCTCGCACACGCGGGAGCTGGCAAAACGACTCTCCCTACGGAAAGCAACCTAGACAAGTTACTCGAGGACTTTCGTAAATTAAAGGAATTGAACCAGGGATCAACAGCAAATGGGAAGCAAGCAAACTTCAAAATTGCATCATCCACGGTCCTCAATAGCGGGGGCAATATGGCTGAAACAGCAAGCATGGATTACACCAAGAACCCTGACGATATCCCTTCCTCACAAGATTTGAGCTTAGAGGGCGATGCCAACCTACCGACAGTCATTCAGAAGGAAGAGTCTAAGAAAAAGTGGAACGGAAAGCGCTCGGATATTGCAGGAACCTCTGCGGATTCCGAATCTGCAATGGATTTTACTTCGGACAACGACAACAGGATAACCAAGCCCACAACTATCAAAGACAAAGCCTCTGAACAAGTCTCTGCCGTGCAAGGTAAGACATCAGGTTCGCTTAACAATACCATAAACAAAACACTGGACAAATACACCAGTCTGGACTGCCCTCCGTACGTTGTGCATATCAAGGATACAAATCCCGTGCTATTACATCCAATTCACATAAGTAAAATTGTTGCGGCCATTTTCCCCAAAGGCATGGGGGAAGTAACCAAAATAGGTAAAGGACAGGTGGCAATAATTATGAACTCGATACTTGATGCAAATAAACTAGTTGGAAATGCCAACCTAATCAATAAGGGGTTACACGCTTTCGTGCCTGCATACCGATTAATGAGAATAGGAACGGTTAAAGGAATTCCGCAAGACATCGATGCCCAAACGGTGATTCAAAACATAAAAGCTAGCGCCAGGATCAGGGATATCAATAGGCTTAATAGAAGAATCAAAACGGATAAAGGGTTCACATACGAGCCATCGCGGTCACTCTCTATCAAGTTTGCAGGCCAAGTTCTTCCAAGCCACGTCTTTATATACAACATTAAATACACAGTTTTCCCATTTATTCCCAAGGTTAAAATTTGTTATTCCTGTTATAGAGTTGGACACATCAGCAATTCTTGTAAAAGTAAAGCAAGATGCATCTACTGCGGAGAAGACAAGCACGTTGACAAGGACTACGTATGTCCGTTGAGCTCGAGGAACTTTTCATGTTTAAATTGCAAGGGAAATCACCTTCCCACGTCTCACGAATGCCCTACAGTAATCACCTTTAAAAAAGTCCAAGCCCTGGCAGCCACGGAAAACATATCTTTGCAAGAAGCTAGAAAAAGGATCATTTCTAAGGACAACACCCAAAACATAAGAGAGGACTTAAGATACGACTTCCTGAATTTTCCCGTCCTTAACCATAATCCTACTACGAGTCTTCCTTCGGTGACACCGCGTTTTCAGACGAATTCCCCAACTCCCTCGCCGTACGCGGCAACCCCGTATCCCAATAAACGTAAGTATAGCTACAGCGCTGCGGCCTCTACCCCTATTTCCAAGGCAACAGAAGCTATTCAAACCCAAACCCATCCCTCCTCCCTCTTCCCTCTTCCCGTCGGAGGTCAAGCTTTCATCCTTTCCTTCTATTCCTGCATATTCAGATAATGACAGAATGATGAGAAGTGAATCAATTTCCAACAGAGGTGATGTTCGAACACATCATTTTTCCAAAGAACATGCAGACCTTCTAATCTGCCTTAACGGGAGATATCAACACTCGCCTACTGCTTTTCCCGGTGCGTCGGCTTACCCCTCACCAGCGGCGCCTACGAAAGAGCTGCACATTCAAGAAACCCTGAAGTGGATTATCAATCAACTGAATAACTTGCAAGTACTCATCTCCCCATTACAAAGAATATTAGAACAGAATCAATCGGTGAGCGTCAATACAAATCCGGCCCATAGGTCTATGCATCACGATATAACCCCCGTGCAAGGGGATCCGAAATCTCTCAGCCATATTCAACCTCCATATTAATAATAACGGTGGTATCAGGATCACTCAGTGGAACTGTAGAGGACTTCAAAGCAAGTTCGCGGAGTTGTGTGCCCTTATGGAACAAACGGATATACTTTGCATTCAGGAAACGTTGCTCAAGAAAACCAACTATTTTCATTTACCAGGATTCACGGCCATCAGGGGTGACATTACTGCTCCTGGAGCCAGAGGCATAGCTTTCTTAATCCGTAATTCCTTCCAATATAACTCTCGCTCGCTGAGCATCCCCTTGCATCCGTCCTGCGAAATTCAAATAATAGACATTAAATTAAAACAAAATTATCTGACACTAGTTAATTGTTACAGACACTCTAATACGGATACTCCCAGAGACTTCTTCCGCAATTTCTTTGGTTCCTTGGAACCTATAGGATATATGCTTTTGGTTGGTGACTTCAATGCCCACCACCCTGCGTGGGGTGGGCTGGGCTCCCGGGCAGACTGTATGGGCACTCGGCTGATGGACATCTTGGAGGAGGTGGGACTCTCGGTCCTAAACACCTCAGGGGACACATTCTTGAGCTTGACGCATGGAACCTTCTCCGGTATCGATATTGCAGCGGCGTCTGCTTCCCTCGCTGCTCTGTGTTCCGTCAGGATTGGCGAGGATCTCAGAGGCAGTGATCATTTTCCCCTCTTCACCTCCATCTGTCAATTGGAACCTCCGAGGAACCTCTTCAAATATAAAATTAAATTGAGCAAGTCTGAATCTATAGAGCTGAGAAACTCTAGAAAGGGAAGAAAGAGCTTTTACGGACTCACTTCCCTCGGATCCAATAGAGGCATACGATTACATGGTTAGTTTTGTTTTGGAAAATATCAGAAGAATTGTGGGGGACAAAAGGACCTCCAAGGGATCTTCGTCTCGAACCTATAGGCCTGAACACGTCCCAGCCCTGTGGTGGAACGAGGAATGTACTGAGAAATACCGGGACAGAAAGGCGGCTCTTCTCATGTTTAGGAGGTCGCCCTCAGCCTTGAACCTAAGCGAGTACAGGAAGTCGGCGGAGGAATGCGCAAAGACCCTCCGGAGAAATAAAAGCAAGGGATGGAAGGATCTGTGCATGACATTTACGGGAAGAACACCTACAGCTAAAGTCTGGAAACTCATTAAGGCATACAAAAAAAGACGACTTCTATTAGAGGAAAAGCAGGAAGAATTGACAGCGTCCATGGAGGATCAAAAGATATCGGCTCAGGAAAAGTTGTGCCCCCCCAGCTGTGAGTACAAAATTGATCTTGACTCTTATTTGCGGGAGTTTAATCTGCGTTCTGGTAGACAGATCGAGTGGGAACTGGGGAAACCTATAACCATGGAGGAACTTAAAGGAGCCCTCTTCAATTTCAAGAGTAGAAAGACGGCGCCAGGGATTGATCAACTTGATTTTGGTATCCTGAACGCCTTTCCCCCATACATGGTCAATCAAGTCCTAGAAATCTTCAACGCTTTTTTAAAGGCAGGAACAGCTCCTCCTGCGTGGAGACGATCTCTAGTTATTCTTATACCTAAACCTAGTGGCTCCGGTTTAAGGCCTATCTCCTTATTGCCGTGTTTGCTGAAAGTATTTGAAAGATGCTTATATGTGAGACTAATGTGGTTTGTAGAAAGTAATCACCTTCTCCCAAAGGAACAGTTCGGCTTCAGACGAGGCAGATCGTGCGGAGATAGCTTGGCGACTCTAGCGATAGAGGTCAAAAGCGCATTGTCAAGTGATGAAAAGGTTACCGCGGCATTCTTGGACATCTCGGCGGCGTTCGACAACGTCGATCTTCTGGAGTTGCTTAGAGAGCTAACAAATATAGGAGTTCCTCCTAATCTGTGCAAAACTATCTACAATTACCTTAACGCAAGAGAAGTGACTTTTATCTGTGGGGGAAATTTAGGAGATACTAGGTTGACGTTCAAAGGAACACCTCAGGGCTCTATCCTCAGCCCTCTTCTGTTTAATATATATATTAGAGGAGTTTCGTCATGTATTCCTTTCGGAGTGAGGTTACTACAATTTGCAGACGATCTTGCGGTGTGGGCTGCAGGAAAAGAAAGAGATAAAGTGGTAAGTTCTCTTGCTACGGCAATAGCAAATATAGATTTCTTCCTTAGGGGTAAGGGTATGGAGCTCTCCATCCAAAAATCTTCTTCATTGAATTTCCTGAAAAATAAGCGATCGCGTCCCGACCTCGAGGTAATCACTATAGGGCAGCAAACCTTACCGTTGGTAACGGAACATAAGTTCCTGGGTATAATAATCGATCAATCATTTTCGGGCAAAGCCCACTTAGCACACATCACCTCTAGATGCCGGCACATAGCCAACGCTTTATCCTCCCTGGCGGGTATCTGGTGGGGGGGTCACCCTGTTCTTTTACTTAACGTGTATAGATCTTTAATGCGAAGTGTATTTGAATACGGTCATCAGGTGTTTTTCTCCAAAGGCAATCTTACCAAGCTAGAAAGTCTTCTCAAGCTTAGAAACAGAGCGATCAGATCTGCCATGGGATATCGGATGTCCACACCTATTAATATTATGTTGGAGGAGGCAAGGGAGCCCCCATTTCAATCAAGAATGGAAATGCTGAACGCCCGCTTCATTAGCAGAAGTGCGGCAAGATTAGATAATTTAGTGATAGAGAGCATGGAGGCGGCCTCCGCGCGGTCGACTTCATTCCACAAACGTGTCTGGTTGTTACAAAACATTCCCGTCTTGAAGACCTACATTAAATTAAAGGAGGAACTACAGGAAATACACAAGACGTCGGGTCCGGCTTGTACGAGCGTGGAGTATGACGCCTTGATTTTTAGGCCAGACTATCATAAGCTGCATTTTGAATCATGCTGGAACCCTAAAAACATCATGACTGCGTTTATGGAGGAGACAGAGGACATACGCTTCGGAGCAGTAACATTTTACACGGATGGATCCCGAATCGAAAAGGATACTTCGTTCAGCGTTGGAGTGGGCATCTTTTCACCGGAATTGTCGTTACGGGTTTCGCTCAGGATGCCCAGGCGCACCTCGATATTCTCGGCGGAAGCCTGGGCCATATTTATATCGTTGGAGCACTGCAGGAACTATGTCAAGAGATTCGTCAGAGCAGTAATTTTTTCGGACTCAAGGAGTGTGTTGGAGGCCATCTCATCAACTAACCCGTTTCCCAAAGGATATCTGATCGCCGCAATTAGAGACAGAATTGTGAAAATCAATAAATCTGGTACTAAAGTTACCATGATATGGATCCCCTCTCACAGAGGCATTACCGGCAACGAGGAAGCAGACAGCCTGGCCCGCAAGGCACACGGGGAGGAGGTGATAAATAACTGCAAATTACCATTTACTGATCTCTACGCTGAGGCAACATACAATATGAAGGCTTCGGGTAAGGCATTCTTCACGGATAAAGCCATGCTTAAGGGCAAGTTCTATCATCAACATTTTCACTCTCAGGCACCCAAACCTTGGTTTTATAAAATTCGGCTGGAAAGAGAGGAAATTGTCATAATCAATCGCATTCGCAGTAACCACTACAATTTAAATTACAGCTTGTCTAGAAAGAACATCGTAGACTCAGCCGAGTGCCCATGCGGCCATTTAATTCAAGATGTGAATCATATCATATTTCATTGCACCAACCACAGGCACCATATGAGTAAACTTATCGATCACTTAAAAGCCATTTCCAATCAGCCAAACCCGCTCGATATCTCTCCTTTCATTGTGAACCCGTCCGTTAAAACCTGTCGTCTTATCCTGGCGGCTTTTAAAGCTGCTAACCTCAAAATTTGAATTCACCACTGTTATATGGCGGAGATGCGGCGCGGCACGCTTGCGCCGCAATGCCCGTACGCGATTTCAACATGAATTAACCTATCAAGACTATTGGTTCGTCGTGGTCGTATCGGCTCAACACGGGAGCCGGGTGCCATAACAAGATAAAGAAGAAGAAGAAGCACGTACACACCTGAGGATGTATCTCCGAGCTCATCTTGGTCTGCGGGCTTATCCGACGCTGAGCTCGTCCGCCGATCCTCAACAGAGTCGACCGTTAACGGCTCGACCTGTTCGTCCTGGTCCCTTAGAGACACCAGAGTAGAGGACCCGCGCGAATCTGACGAGGCCCGACGGGCCGCCCTAACCTCATCCTGCGTGAGCACTTCGTATAAGCGCGACAGCTTCCTCTCGATGACCGCAAGCCGGTCGCCCGACGACGATCTCTTCCTCTTCTTTGCTTTACGCGAAGACTTACCCATACTGGACTGTCCTATACTAAAAGGAATGAACTAATCCTACGGATATTGCTCTCTTAACCTGTTAAGGAATACACAACAGGAAAACAATGAAGATCCGATAGAGCGCGCGGGAGTGATAGAAGAAAAGGCGCGTTTTTTGCTTCGCTTTAAAAATCTGTTGAGGATGCCGCAATGGAATGCGACTACATTATCCATCCGGACGAGACGTTGCATAATTAAGCAAGGTCAGTGTTATAAAACTTGTTGATAACTAATTCGTCGGTCAGAAGCGAGAATTACGTTAAGTTCAAATTTGTAAGAGAACGGTCTAATGAAAAAGTTGAAATTGTGAAAATTAAACATTTAAAATAGTCAATTCTGCAAAAATAAAAATAAAAATAAACTGAGAAAGTGA
>NW_011966454.1:13914-16683 GCF_000949405.1 Vollenhovia emeryi | reverse complement strand
CTCGTGATCTGCAACATTATACATAATTACATCTCAACTTTTTTCCCGGGCAGCTTCTTTGAAACAATTAACAGAGTCTGTAGTGGCAAAAAGACCGCATGTACCAAGATTGATTGCGTCGCAAATCGAGGCTGGCTGGCAGTCCGACGAAGACTCAGTGACGGTGGCGAAAAAAGCACGAAAGTTAAAAAAATAAGGAGAAACAATTAATATTAAAGCTGATTCTCTCTCTCTCTCTCTCTCTCTCTCCCCCCTCTCTCTCTCTCTCTCGCTTACTCACTCACTCACTCAGTGTACATACCCTATATGATACTTGATCATTTTATAGGTTGAGAACATGTAAAGAAACAAGCTTCAAACGCAGCTAGCCAAGATATTATAGAAGCTTATCTGCAAACAACAAATGAAAAGGTATGGCAGATTATTTGAAACCAAGTTACCAGAGTAACAGCTTTTAATTAGATTCACTTATATAATTATATAAAATTTGATAATTGCATACAAAAATTTCAGTGAACAATGCAATTGCAAGGTGGCCGCTGTAAAGAAAAATCTAAAAATGTGACAAAATTTCAACTTGATCAGGGGAATGAAGAAAATGTACAATAGATAATTAAAAGCTGGGCAGAGAAACTTGGTTAACTAAACACATTTAAAAAATGGTTAGTGCTATTAGTGCTTTTCTTCGTTATGTATGGACAAAAATATTTACATATCTTATACGAAATACCTAACAATACCGGGTTATTTTTTATGTACGTAACGATTACGATTCTAAGTTGTAATATCGATAATTATTGCAATTAACTTCTTAACTTTAATTGATTTTTGAAGTATTAACAATAACTGTGAAAAGCTAAGGATAGAAGTTATGGAAAACATGTAAATAAGGGCTGCGAAAATGAATCCTTTTCACTATTTTCACTTCTCATCTAAATGTTCATCCTTTTTTACCAAAAAAGAATCGCACAGAACGTAGTTAAAAAACCTGTATTACATTCGCGAATTGCTTTTTCATTCTTTTTCTTATTTTGCAAAAGCTTTTTAGACTCTTTAACTCGTTAGACTTTATTCGTCAAATAAATCTTTATTAATATTTTTATTTGCTGTCATATACTTTAAATCCGGTATGTCTTAAATAATATTTAAATCAATTAAATAATTTTGGAGTTTACTAATTAAAATTATAAGATCGAGAGGACTTTTTCAATAGATGTGTCGCGTTTGCAAAATGTTTATTAGGAAGAAAATACACTACACATTAACAAATTTTTTACACGTATTTCTTCATTATTTCTTCGTTCATAAACCTCTTTATGAGATATGGTTGAAACAAGTTTGTACACTATTAAAAGATAGATATAAAGTTAGATAAGCCGTTACAAAGATTATCACCGTGTGGTGAAATTCAGATTGTATCAAATACAGATTTTTGGGGATATTTTGAACATTTTATACAAAAGATTTAATTTTATTTTCATGAGAAAGCTCTCTTCATCAGAAATTAAAATAAGATACATGAGAATATTTTTTGCAGATGGGCAAGCAGATTGAAAAAGTACAATCGGTACAAAAAGTACAAAAAGTACAAGAAGAAAGTAGTACATCTCATATTCTTACACAGTATAAGGTATAGTAAAACTATTATTATCCGCGATTATTCGCATGTGAACATTTTTCTAACATTTGGCCGTAGACTTTTTGCGAGTCACTAAAATATTCGTGTATATTTTCAGTTGATTTCAACATATTGTTTGGTCGTTCAATTAACTCTAGCATCTATTTGCTGTGTTAATATCGATGATATTTTGTAAAAAAATCCATTTTATCTATTTACCACAGGTGTAACAGATTGCTCCTAAGTTTGTTAACTGTGGAACTAGGTATTATACAATAGCAAAATGTGATTATGAAGGAATTTTGAAAACTCAAACGTTCACAAGATTTTGCATAATTTATAATAATTCTTGAACAACAATATAATTGATTGGTATCACAAAATCTTTATCAATTAAAAAATTAATATAATACTAATTGTACAGAACAAGACTGTATTATTTATTGCGGTAATTTGTAAGCAATTTTTCAATTGTGAAACAAATTGAATAAATTGAACAAGTATGGATAAATGAATGACAAATCAACAAAATATCACTCGACTGAAAAATTAAAAAGTTACAGGGTAATGAGTACTTTATTCATTTCGGCACTGACGATGCTTTTAAAAATCAATTATTTTCTTATCAACAACAAATGGATAGAAATAATTTTTGTAAGTATTGTACACAAAATTTAGAAAGATAGGTAAATCGCTCATGTTGCTTGTTTGGTGGTGTGAAATTGGCACACCATACCTAATATATATACAGGGTGGTCCAGTGATGAGTAGCGGAACTTCAGGGGCGTATTCCTTGGACAATTCTAAGACGAAACATCCATTTGAGTTTTTGTCGAAAATCGCTTCCCTGAGAAATGGCAGCCGTTTGAAAAATTTTGTTTGGGTTTCAAGCGGGAGTCATGTAAATTAGCGTAACTTTTGAAATACTCGTCGGATTATTTTTGATTAGGGCTTGTTGAAAAGGTATTGCCGAGACCTTTCAGAAAATGTATCACACTTATCTGACGGTAGCGTAGTTTTCGAGAAATAAAATTAAACAAGTGAATTTTTGTTGACATTTTTGACATTTTTTTTAGCCACAGATCTTACCTCTCCAAAATGCCCTTGACCAAGTTCCTACGACTTACCGTTCAAAAGTTATAAATTTTTTC
>NW_011966454.1:8819-12479 GCF_000949405.1 Vollenhovia emeryi | reverse complement strand
AAATATTTTTCGAGTTAATGCTATTTTTAACTTAAAAACATCTTTTGTTAAAAAAATTTTTTACGAGTTCTAGCCGATCTGACTAGAGTTCTGTATAGCGATCCCAAAGTTCAGCAAGAAAGTGTTACAAATGTACAAATGTAAGACTTTCTTGCTGAACGTTGGGAACGCTACACAGAACTCTAGTCAGATCGACTAAAACGCGTAAAAAAATGTTTTTTAACAAAATGTTTTTAAGTTAAAAATGGCATTAACTCGAAAAATATTTATTTTACGAGAAAATGTTGTAAGGCAGTTTTGTAGAACTTTGGGAACGTTACTCAGAACTCTAGTCAGATCGCCTGGAACTCGCAAAATAAATTTTTTAAATAAAATGTAATTTTTAGATGTTAATTATTGTGTTAATTTGAAATATAATTTCTTTATAGGAAAATGTGATTAATATTGTATTTCTTACAAAGCCATATGAAAATACGCAGATAGTCGATCTGCATGCAACTTTCTATATACGAATTATCGTTTGGGCATCAGGCTTTCAAAAATCGATTTTTGGGTATAATTGTCAGAACTATTAATATATTTGATACAAAATTGTAGAACTATTGTAAAACTAACCAGAATTCTGAAGAAACAATTGATTTTTACGATTCGGTGCGCTGCGTGAACTTGGCACACCGTATTTTCAAAGTTGATTTGTATGTATTGTCACGCGTTTTTCTATGTTCGCCGTGCGCGACGAAGAAAGAGGCGGCTTCGGCGGCCGATACGCGGCCGTCGCCGTCCCGGGCCGATCCCCGGAACGGGGGCAAAAAACGAAGGCAAGTTGGGCGCCAGACGCGCTCGCGGGCGGCGTCAATTTCTCGTCGCGAAAGGCTCCAGCTCCCCGGATGGAAACGGCGCCGATCTGCTCGGGGAACGCCGCGATTTAACCTCCTCGACGCAAAAGGGCCGGCTGCTCTCTACCGTCGGTAGAGTGGCGGAGTCCCGTAGTTGCGGACCCGCGGGAACGGGACGGCGGGACGGGGCGCGACACACACACACACTTAGCCTAGCACACGAAAATAATCTCGACTCGGGTTACGGGAGTAACGTAGGCGGTTTAATGTATCGGATACAACCAAAGAAGAGAATAGGCAAGGGGCCTTCGCTGAGGCGACTTCGCGATCCGTCGGTCTCTCTAGCCTCCCCGCGGGAGGCTATTCCCGCTCGCGACACGTGATTCGCGGCCGACACCCGGCGTGTCGGTCCGCCGCGAAAGAATTTCCCGGTGTAGGCCAAAAGACGCCCGCTCGAACAACGGCGCCCGGGGCGTCCGTTCTACGCTCCCCTCTGAGGTCGCACTACCCGAGACCCGCCCGCTACGGTCGCCCGATAAGCCCACGGCCGTTCCCCGGGAGCTCCCGCGCTTGGCACCGCCGATCCGCTCGCGACACGAAATGGCCGGCTCCGACTCCCCCTTGGAGCGGACGCCCGATAGCCCGAAACACTAAACGAACGCGGCGCGATGCCAGAACACGAGCTAACCCCCTCGGATGCACGCGGCTTTTACATTGGTCTTTATCCCTCGAGGGCCACCTCACCGGTATGCTCCTTGGGTCCCACGGCGCGGTCCCGGTCGGCACTCGTCTCCTCGATCTCAGCCACGGGCTCGGCACTCAGGTCACCGGCTCGGCACGCGCTCTCCGACGCGACGTTATCAGAACGAGGATCCGCGAACGAAAGCGGAAGATCCGGCGCGAGCGGGTCGATCACCCGATCGCTCGTTACGATCGCGAAAAGGGGCTGCGCGAGATAGCGGCGCCGCTGATCCGCCAATCAGGGGGTCGCTCACCCGGCGTGTCGCCGGGTCCGCAGGGGCGCGATCGCTGTCCGCGCGCTTCCGGGCGCGAAATTCGCCCCGCGTGGCTCGCAGGGCCGGGGCGGTCGATCCGGGGCCCGCTCTCCGGCGCGTTGGTCCTCCGGCTCCGCCGATCCTTCTGACCTTCCGGGGACCTCCGCCCGTGCTCGCCCCTCGGTTCACTGTCCGGCTGGCGCCTCGTCTCTCGCCCCTTAGGTGCGACTCCGCGTACTCGGGCCCCAGGCTCCAGGACGGCTCGGCCCCTCGGCGGTCATCGTTCGTCGGCGCCTCTCGCCCGCGCCCCTCGACTCGCCCCGCTCTCCGTCTGGCCTCTCGGCTTCCCCGCGGCCGCAGCTCGCTGGTGTCCTCGCACTCTCGCCCCTTGTCTCTATCTCTCCTCTCGCCTCTCGGTCACACCGTCCGTTAGTCCCCTCGCTGATCAGGTCGGCTCGGTGACGCCCGATGGGCGTGATACAAAAATTAAAAAAAATTCTCGGGTAAGCGGGCAAGTAAAAAAAAGGTGTGGTTGCGACCCCGAGAGGTTTCCCTACGGCCTCGCGCGGATCCTCTTTTCCCGGGCGGACCGACACCGCGCCTTGGGACGGCAGCGGGGAGCTGGCACGCGGCAGCTACTCCGCCACGTCACAGTATTTAATCATCGGAACTATTTAAAATATTGACATAGAACTCTAGAACTATTCAAAAGAATGCCAGAACTCTTAAGAAACTGTTTGATTTTTAGGTATGGTGTGCCGAGTTCACACCACCCGGGTTTTACTGGCTACGAAATATTTCAAGAATATTTAAGACGCTTCGGAAATATAAGAATTGACTGTAAACAAGCCTTAGTGCGCACTCAGTGCGCACTAGTGCAAGCAACCGAATTCGCTATAAGAAATAAAAGTCCGCGGTTAGGATCCATAATTTTACCGCGCTAATAGTAACTGCACTGCAAAAATTGACAGTGTAATAAACTTTGCACTCCTTCAGTTTATTTTGCGTATCCGAATACAAAGTCAGTGCTACACTAGGTTAGTGTAACACTCATCGAACATTGTTCAAAAACAACTATGAACGTTCCGTCCAGAGCGAGTGGGAACGCGAAAGAGTTAAATTCAAAAAGAGCGGGCGGCCTACAACACTCTAGCCGCTAGGGGCCTTGGCCTCGAACCGGGCGCTCTCGCTCTTTCTCTCTCTTTTCCGTACTCTTTCTCTCTCTTCTATGAGTTTCGAGGCGCGGCCACTGATGCAATCCCGTCAGTATTGTCTTGATCATCCGATGTTACGGATGTGCTTTCGGTACCGAAAAAAATCTACGTATCAAACTCTATTCAGTGACAATTCGAGACGTGCCACTCATAACGTGCGATCAAAACAACTTTGTGGATTCCTGAGAGACAAGATCTCGTCTATGCGGCGTGGATCTAAGGCCATCGGTTTCACCACCACCGGACAACGGCACCGATCCACACACCAGGGCGTGCCTTCAATCCGGACGACGTGCGGACATCCTCCCCGTCAAGATAAGTAATCGTATCGGCTCGGGTGTTGCCTCACACCGCAAAGCACTGTCGGATCGGGGACCGTCGACCTAGAACGACAGGACTTTTTTTTAATTAAGTCCCCGTCCTCTGGTTCGGTCCGACGAATATCTCGAGGCGCATCCTGTGGTATTACCTCTCAGAGCCGTGCGGACTTTTATCGAACCTGGCAAGGGTTCACTATTTCCCGCTCGCTATCCGAGCTCGCCCAGTCATGTATCCCATGCGTGTATCCGCGCAACGTGCGTCTGTCTCTCTTTAGTTCGCGTATATCCGAGTAAA
>NW_011966454.1:0-8299 GCF_000949405.1 Vollenhovia emeryi | reverse complement strand
ATAGTGCGTCTGTCTCTCTTTAGTTCGCGTATATCCGAGCGAAGTGCGTCTGTCTCTTTCTAGTTCGCGTAGCGTTACCCACGCGCAGTATATCTGTCTCTCTCTCTCTCTCGTTCGCGTAACGGTTACCTTCGCGAAGTGCGTTTCTCTCTCTATATCTAGTGCGTACACTGCGCTACTTTACACAACGTTCCTTGTATTTTATCACAACTCTACCGTTTAAGTTAAGGTACATTCTCACATATTTACCGTTTAAGTTAAGGTACATTCTCACATATTTATCGTTTAGGTTAAGATCTATTCTCACATATTTACCATTTAGGGTAAAGTTATATTCTCTTTGCGTTCATACCGTCGAATCTCTGCGTTGTCGATGGTAATTTTAATCACAATCATTTGCATTTACTTGCTCGATCAACTAACTGATCTCGAGCATTGCTATTTACTTTATTTTCCAGGTTAATTCGTGAGCATACGCTCTTTCTACGGTTGTAATTTAATTTGCGTTCATTCTATGGTCCTTCGATGTCATTTAACAAGGAGGCTGCGATTGCAGATACACTATAAGAATTTTAGACTGAATTTGTGTTTAACATTAAATATTGTTTCTGATAAGATTTTATGTGTCTCTTGTCCTCTCGCCGCTCAACATTAAGGCGGACGAAAGTCCCCCTCACTGAGTTATCTATTTTTTAAACAAACATGATATAAGGTTTGTACCGTAATAGTGCAATATAACCGAATACGACGAATGCAATGCACTGAAACAGAAGGCATCGATCGAATACGTTGCACTGGGAAAGTTTGCACTCAGTGTACACTAGTGTACATTAGTGCAAGCGACCGAATTCGCTATTATATTGAAACAAATAAAATTCATTTAAAACTCGGAACACTTTGCCAATACTTGAGTGGTGATTGCATTGATTTAGAAGGAAGATGTACATTTTGGGAAACAATACCGTATAACTTCTGCAAATTTAATCATTATGATATTTTATATGAAGTTAATGCAATAAGATGGTCAGTGACATAAACGAAAAATTACAAATCATTTATTCCCTGTCAACACAAGACGTAACATTTGCCTTATCTCCAACTGGTGAAGAGCTTCTTTGTGGATATACTCTAATTAAAACAGAACATCCTAATAATCCAAAGTTTTGTGACGGCTCTCCGTAAAATAAAGTTAAGAGGGAAGAAACGGCCAATGTGAGCCCACAGCAGGTGTCAGTGCGATAATATTAATCATAAAGATCACTTTATTAAGTTTCAAACGTTTCGACCCGTTTTTGGGTCATCCTCAGTGCTGGATTAACAAAAGTGATACATAGTGTTAAACAATGATTGTTGATATAAATGTGGTGAGTAAATATAATGAATTTCTATACCTAATAAATAAATTGAATCCCACTCTCCCCCGATCCTCTGACAGTTTCAAATGCGTTTTTTCCTTTGAACTGGTGATTGCCAAGTAAAGAGATCTTTTGTTTGTTTTAACATTTTTCTAAAATTGTAAACATTAAATTTAACTGGCTTCTCAAAAAGAAAAACAAAGTCGAGGCGAACAAACTACATACAATCAAATATTATTGCAAAATAAACTTAAACCAAGTCAACTCTGGTGACGTGTCAGATAGAACTTATGACCGACCTTCCTTTTCGTTCAATCCTCCACAACAAGACATCCCCTTTGAGATTTCTATTAATCCTAACTCCTTTCCAGACCCGTCACCACCTTCTCTTGTCAACAAAAGATGGTTTGTCAACCAATCCTCTACCTATATTCCACCACACATCCAAAGCTTATTGCAACTAGGTGATTGATTTTGCCTACCGGAGTGTAATAAGAATAATATTATCACGGAATTCAGTAAAAATATTGAAAACAACATAGGCAAACTCCCGATTGACAAACGAGAAATTATTAGAGGGAAATCTTTCCCCATAATCAACAAAATTTCTTCTCATCAATTCAATTTGAACTCTAACATGAAAAACTTAACACTTATCGCCAACGACACAAAGAGATTCCTACGAGAACACCCAGAAATAATCATCACCAGAGCTGACAAGGGTCACACAACAATCGCAATAGATAAAGACATATACATAGAGAAAATGGAGACCTTACTTAATGATAAGAACACTTATATCACAATTAAGAAAGATCCCACAAAAAAATTAATTAGCGGTCTACACAAGATATTAATGGACTGGAAGAAATCAAATTACATAGATAATTCCATCTACAGGAGACTTAATTGTACGGATGGCACACTACCAAGAGCCTATGGGCTCCCCAAGATCCACAAACCGGAATGCCCACTCCGTATAATTGTTTCTTCAGTGGATAGCCCACTTTATTCCTTTTCCTTTTTTTACACAACATCATTAAATCTTCCATTCCGAAACCACAGAGCCACATTCTTAACAGCTATGATTTAGTCAACAAACTCAATGGACGTCACAACCAAGAAACACATGATTTGATCTCATTGGATGTTGTTTCCCTTTTTACTAATATACCATTAGACTTAGCAGAAGACAGTATCACTACTAGATGGACATACATAAGCGAAAAGTGTGCCATACCCCAAGAAGAATTTTTGAAAGCAATTCGATTTGTACTAAAATCCACCTATTTTTCTTTCAATGGCAAGATCTATCAGCAGACCTTCGGCACACCCATTTGTTCCCCGTTGTCACCAATTATCGCAGATATCACAATGCAGGACCTGGAGAACAGGGCCATTGAGTTGCTTAATTTTAGGCCTCCCTTTTATTTTAGATACGTAGACGACATTGCTCTAGCCGTTCCCTCGCATATGAAAGATTCAGCTCTACAGATTTTCAAATCGTTCCATCCGAGATTACAATTCACCATTGAAGAGGGAACAAACAGAAAATTGAATTTTTTAGACACAACAATAATTATTAGAGACGACCATATAGAATTTGACTGGTACCAGAAACCGACGTTCTCCGGAAGATATTTGAATTTCAAGTCCTGTCACCCTCTCTGTCACAAAAAAGGTACAATCATTTGTTTGGTCGATCACGCTTTATTACTTTCCCATCCAAGATACCACCAGAAAAATTTGGAGCTCGTCATCAACATCCTATTACAGAATAGTTACCCACTTCCTCTAATATTCAATACTCTAAACAGAAGGATAAAATATTTTTCAAACAACCAGACCTTGAAACAGACAGAGAATAATACTGATAGCACAGCAAGGAAAAAATTTTTCAGTATACCTTACATTCCCAAATTTTCACTACAATTCAAACAGGTTCTCCATGATCTTGATATGTCTCTCTCGTTCACTGGCATGAATAAACTTAGTTCTTTTATTAAAGGACACAAAGACCCTCTCCCAAAAAGTGCCCATAAAAATGTAGTATACAAAATCTCCTGCAAAAATTGCGATTCTTCATATGTGGGCTAAACAGGCAGATTACTAGATACCAGAATTAAAGAACACCGCAACCAAATCAATAGAAACACACAACAACCATCAGTAGTCACAGAACACAGACTTCTTGGTCACGAATTCGATTGGGATAGGATTGACATTCTAGATAGGGAAACATTTTTATACAGACGTATGATTTCTGAAATGATTTTTATACAAAGACAAAAGTCCAGACTTAATTCACAGACTGATACAGACTTTTTAAACATATATGACCACATTATTAAGAATTTGGATGATATTTAAAAATTTAGCGCCAACAAAGTTACATTACCAACAGATTTAATGTTTTGCCAATCCTTTTGCCCTACACTTGTCTCAATTTATTTTTATACCACTATCGTCAATTGGGTGGCTGCCTCCCGTCGGGACGGTCCTTTGGCACTTTCGGTGAGTTACTAAATTATATTTCCAAACGTAGGTTCAACGCATTACTTTTACATTTTTAGAAAAATGTTAAAACAAACAAAAGATCTCTTTACTTGGCAATCACCAGTTCAAAGGAAAAAACGCATTTGAAACTGTCAGAGGATCGGGGGAGAGTGGGATTCAATTTATTTATTAGGTATAGAAATTCATTATATTTACTCACCACATTTATATCAACAATTGTTTAACACTATGTATCACTTTTGTTAATCCAGCACTGAGGATGACCCAAAAACGGGTCAAAACGTTTGAAACTTAATAAAGTGATCTTTATGATTAATATTATCGTACTGACACCTGCTGGGGGCTCGCATTGGCCGTTTCTTCCCTCCTAATTTTAGAACATCCTAAACTTCTAATTTTAGAAACTAAAAAGGGAGAATCTCTTACCCACAGACGCAAAAATTTCAGTAGAAAATTTAGACATTTTTGCTTATGTGAATTCAAAATTTGTTTATGTAGAAAAACATATTCGCACACAAATGAATCATTTATACACTGACATACTAAAACAACGTTGTAATTTGGAACGACGAGTATTGAAGAACGCGCTCAGTATCGCGATTCACGCACCCGACGACTTCGCTTATCAAATTATGAAAGGTTCTGGCTTCATGGCAGGTGATCTCGGGAGAAGTCGTACACATCATTAAATGCACACCCATGGAAGTAAAAATTCGGCACACGCAAGAGTGCTATCAACAATTACCAGTATCAAAAGGAAACGAGACATACTTCTTGGCACCACTGACTCATATACTTTTCAAAACTGGAACGCAGACAACATGCAGCAGAATAATTCCAACTATGTAGTTTGTGATCTATCGTACGAACGCAGACTGTTTCATATTGTAACGTTTTCAGTGCCCCTTCAAACGCTGACAACGCTTGACACTTAGACAATTAGTTCAATTTTTTAATTTCTTTAACTCTATATTCTTACTGTGCGGGGTGATCCCATTTCCTGACTATGCACTTCTACACAATCGTATTCTTTGATACATCACCTGTAAGTTGTAGCGACATTGTTGCATACTTATATATTTTTCAAAAATTCAACCTTTGTATTTTCGCTCACACAGTGTAACTTTTTGTAGATTTCTTGCGGTCACAGTAATAGGTGATACTTGAGAAGGACCTGTATTACTGGTTGAAACGTCGTGTAGGGCAGTCCGATAAGTACTTAGCCTACAAAAGAAAAACGAAAATTTTCGAAAAGTGGCGATTTATTTTTCAACGATTTATTAGTCTCCTTGTAGCTCGATACACTTGACCCAGCGATGCTCCAACTTCTTTAACCCGTTTGAAAAATATGTTTTGTCGAGGTCTGCAAAGTAGGCCTCCGTGGCGGCGATGACCTTCTCATTCGACTCAAATTTCTGCCCGGCGAGTGACTTTTTCAAGTTTGGAAACAAAAAGAAGTCGCACGGGGCCAAATCTGGAGAATACGGTGGGTGGGGCAGCAGTTCGTAGCGCAATTCGACCAATTTGGCCGTGGCGACGGCGGAGGTGTGAGCCGGCGCGTTGTCATGGTGGAAGAGCACTTTTTTCTTCGCCAAATGGGGCCGTTTTTTCTTCAATTCGGCGTCGAATCGGCCCAATAATTCGGCATAGTAGAGCCCTGTGATCGTTTTGCCCTTCTCCAGGTAGTCGATGTAGATCACACCTTGTGAATCCCAGAAAACGGTGGCCATCACCTTTCCGGCCGATAGGACAGTCTTCGCCTTCTTCGGAGCACGTTCGCTGGGTGAAGTCCACTGTTTCGACTGTTCCTTGGTCTCTGGTGTGTACCAGTGGATCCATGTTTCGTCGACGGTCACGAAACGACGCAGAAACTCCTTCGAATTGCGTTTAAACAGCGTCAAACACTGCTGTGAAATGGTCTCACGGTTGCGCTTGTTGTCCGGAGTGAGCAAACGCGGCACCCATCGCGCCGACAGCTTTCTCATGCCCAAAATTTCATGCAGGATATGACCCACGCGGTCTTTTGAGATGCCTACGGTCTCAGCTATCTCGCGTACCTTCAATCGGCGGTCTGCCAATACGAGATCGTGGATTTTTGTCACGTTATCCTCCGTGGTAGCCGTTTACGGGGCACCTGGGCGTGGCTCATCAAAAACCGACGTGCGACCACGTTGAAACTCGTTAAACCAATTTTTGACGGTCGCCATCGAAGGAGAAGAGTCACCGTACACAGCATCCAAGCGCTCTTTGATTTCGCTGCGCGATTTCCCTTCCAAAAACAAGAATCGAATCACCGACCGATATTGCTCTTTCTCCATTTTTCTAAACTCCGCGGACACGCCGGCTCCCACAGGCAGTCAAAACAAAACTGCGAGTCCGATTCGGCTGAAATTTGGACAGTAGCCGTCTACGAGAATGTTCTACACGATAGTAAATTTCTTTTGCGATTGCGTCACCATCGGGCGGTGAGGCTAAGTACTTGTCGGACCACCCTCGTATTGATTGAAAATATACTTTACCAGTTATCGTCGACATAATCCTTTTATTGTTGTATGTATTTTCTCAACGATGGATGATATCACATCACACCAATTCTGGAATATAGCAAACCACCGGAAACAATGAAACCAATGTCAGAACCAACCTGGCACTACAGTGATCCTGAATCCCTAGCAGCAAGTGGCATTTACTCCAACACCGAATTTGAAAAAAGAGATCACATCATGTTTCCAGCAGAAAAGAACGGAATTCTAAACACTGTGGCATGAGACGTCAGGGGAGAACCAACCTTTTCTCAAGGAATCTCTCTCTCTCTCTCTCTCTCTCACCTACTTGACGAAAACTCATTAAAAATAACTGAAAACGCATGGAAGAAAATTTAGAGAACATTTTTATCTGTTGGCAAGTGTCGGATTAATCGGAATCTACTTTTTCATAAGAACACTAAAAATGGTAATAGATACAATTATACATGGCTATGCACTTCACACTACTATACATATATATGGATGGTCAATACATCTGATCGGAGCGCTATGGGATTCCGTAACAAATCTATTACTATATCTGGCGAAAAAACAACTTTAAAAGGAAAAAATTCAAGAAGATCAAGAAAAAACTATAAGGCAGAAACACTACCAGAAGATTCAAGTCAACAACTAGAAAACAGTACAAAAATAAACGAACCACAAACACCTAATTCTCAATCTCAAAATCTTTCAGTTGAGAATGAAACAAAAATTATCCGCAACGAAACTCATATATTACAAGGTCTGTCCTTAAAATAGTCGGACTGAATTAATTAAAAAATATTTATCGACAGGAATAATATATGAACTCAATAATCTTCGAAGTAGGACCCTTCTGCATTCACACATCGCTGCCAGCGAGATTTCCAGCTCTCATACGCTTCCTGGAAGGCTGCAGCCGGAATGCTGTTGAGCTCCCTCGTCACGGCCTGTTGTAACGCTTCCACCGAGCCGTGATGGTGTCCTTTCAGGGCGGTTTTGAGGCGGGGGAAGAGGAAAAAGTCTGGTGGGGCAACGTCGGGACTGTAGGGTGGCTGAGGCAGGCTTGCGATGTTGTGTTTGGCTAGGTACGTCGCCACGCGGAAGGCTGTGTGGCTCGGCGCATTGTCGTGATAGAGGCGCCAGGAGTTGGCGATGGCTGGGCGGACGCGGATGATGCGTTTTCTCAGCCGTTCAAGGACCTCCACGTAAAAAACTGCATTAACGGTTTGTCCTTGTGGTACAAATTCCCTGTGGATCTCCTTTGGAATCGAAAAAGCAAATGAGCATGCTTCCTCTCTTCCCTCCCGAAACAGCTTGTGCCAGTCGAAAACACTCGATCTACCCATGGCGTTATCACCGTAAGCCGTCTTGATCATATCATGAGTCTCTTTCCCGGTTTTGCCGAGCTTAACGCAAAATTTGATGGCGTAGCGCTGTTCCAAAAGATGAGCCATAGCGCAGCGTGACGAGGGCACTTGCAGAGGTTATGGAGACGAGCAATCTACACTCCACTACGGCTGCGAGCAGACACCCCCTGGCTTCCAGCCTTTCCTTAGACCCCCCTCCACCAACACCAAGCGGAAAAACCGCCGGCAGTCCGTCCGTCTGCCTAGGAAAAAATCAGTCCGACTACTTTAAGGACAGACCATGTATATCCACGTTTATAATTAAAAAAAATATATATAAAGAAATCCAACGACAGCAGGGTACATAGGCCGGTTCTAACTCGGGAGCTCCGAGGGGGGAGCGGGGCGGGGGGGGGGGTACCCCGCGGCGAGGGGACAGCGGGGAGGGGGCACTCCACGGCGAGGGGGGCGCGGGGAGGAGGAAAGTATGCGACCTTGACGTCACGCAAGATGCTGACCTGTCACTACGTGACATGTAACAGATATCTAGGTGCTGACCTGTCATCGAACA
>NW_011966453.1:12301-16680 GCF_000949405.1 Vollenhovia emeryi | reverse complement strand
CACCCCACTCCTTTGCTTATCTCAGAGAAGGGGACATGTTTCTCCCTAGTTCTCCTGGAAAAGATGGCGACCGTTTTGTCCGAGCTGGCGAGCCAGCACGGGTGTCCGGGATCACGTACGGCTCGGCCACCACTCCCAGCGCACAATCATGCTCCGCCAGGCCCTGCATAAACAGGTCCTGCGCCCTGCGGGCATGATTGAGATTCACCTGTATGGCGTTTAACATCGCGAAGGCCCTGGTGTTGCGGCATCCTCCTTGCCGTCCCCCCTTCCGCTGTTGGTGCCAGCGCTGTCCTCCTGTTGCGTCCACCCGCTTTGCTCGGCCTCTGCCACCATCATTCCTGCCGGCGTCAGCGAGTGGTCACGAACCGGGGACTCCGACCTCTCCTCATCGACCTCCATACCTAGGTCAGCGAGATTCGCGTCCCCAGTGTAGTTGGGCTTCTGTGATCCCATTGTTCCTTTGGATTTTTGGACATCCCCTATCTTCTTTTGAGCGAGATTCTCGGCCCTTCTCTCCTTCTTCGCCGCCTTCTTCGAAGGTGGCGGGCAGGCCGTTCCTCCCGCTTTGTGTCCCGCTGGTAGGCCCTTGGCCTTGCAAACAGCGCAGCTGGGTCCAGCGGTGCATCCCGTGGCTCGGTGACCCTCCTCGCCACAGCGATAGCAGGTGTTACTCCTGTCCGTCTTGCTCCTGCAATTTTGTCTCACGTGCCCTTGCTCTAGGCACCTAAAACAAACGAGTGAGCGGGCTTTGAGCATCTCCACCCTAGTGGATACCCACCCCACTCTTATCCTCCTCGCCTCTGTCGCCTTGTTGGCCGCTGTCAAGGGGCAAACTGAATCCAAACGGTACCAAGGCCGTTTGGCGCCCTCCTGATCTGGCCGACCCTGACGTCCTCCGCCTGGCATCCCCCCGCTTGTGCGACAGCATCCTGGATTTCAGGGAGTGTTATCGACTCGTCCAGGTCTTTCATGCGGAGTTCCGCTAGTTTTACCGGACGAGTGATTTTCACTCCTTCCTTCTCGCCAAGCACAGTCTTTAGCTGACTGGCTAGGGCGTCAGCCTTCTCCTGCGAGTTAGCTCCGGGGATTTCGAGGAGCAGAGCTCCTGTGAGGGTTTTTCTCGCCCTTATTTCCTCAATCCCGAGGTCCTCGATCTTAATCTGAGACCTTACTTCCCTCATTCCTTCCGCGTAGCAGCCCGTTGGGAAGGTGAGGGATACCGCCGCGGTTTTCAAGGGCCTCCTCTTCTTTACCGGGTTCCCCTTTCCAGCACCTTTCGTGTTTGGTCCACCCGATCCTTTGATCGGTTGTGTATCTCCTCCTTGTCGCGGAGGCGTAGCCTTGTTGCCACTCTTCTTTTGCCTGCCTCTTTTGACAACCTCCGTCCACAGCGTTTGTTGTTCCGCCTCGGTCTTTCCCGTTTTAGCCTCAGCTTGCCTCGGCTTTCCTGGGTCAGGTTTGGTGTCAGGGGTCAGATTGACCTTAGACTTGGCCTCAGGCTGACGTGTCTCTCTGCTCGAGCTGATCGGGGTTACTTTCTTTGCAACGCCCTTTCTCTCGCTGCTCTTGCCCGCTCTCTTCACTATTTCCATGCCAATAATTTTTGGCTTGGTACTCGGGGCTGTTGTTGCCGGCTTCGGTATCGGAGTTCGGGTTGAAGGAACATTCCCTGTTTCCTTTCCTCCCGGTATGATCGCCATCACACCCTGGCAGCGCGTGACGAGATTGGCCAAGTTGCCTTTAACCTCCCACGGGTCTCCAGTCAAGACTCCGGCTATGGAGACATTCTCCATGACCTTCCTGACTTTCTCCATTGCCCCATCCACATATGGTCCTTTCAGGGTTTTCTTCTTCCCCTGTAGTCTGGGGCGAAGAACTGGCGCTGGGTCCGCTACCTCGTTTGCGTCCACTGCGTCCATTTTGTTCTCTGGGGTGGTGTCCATCAGCCCGGCCGCTGGTTCAGATATCATCTTTTCCTTCTGCCTCAGTAGCCTCGTCAGGGTCGTGACCTGGGCTTCCAGCTTTCTGACTCTTTCACGGAGTTCAGCCGCCTCTCTCTCCGTCTCGCGGATTTCCGCAGGGGCTAGTTTGTTGGTGAGAGCCCTGATCGCTGCTCTCATGTTGCTGGAGGACTTGTTCAGTTCTCCAACAAAGGTCCCTTTGATGTTGCGCGACCTAGTGGTTACCTTTTCCACCACGTTAACGCAGTTCAACATCTCCGCTGTAATCTGGTCTACAGTCATGCCCTCCATCTGGCGGACCAGCTGTCTCTCCGGTGTCATGCGTTTGGATTGCACTTTCGGGTCCAGGACCTCAATCAATGCTTTCTCCTCTTTTTTGAGCCTGGCGATCCTTCTCTTGTGCTCCTGGATTTGGCGGATCCCTATTTCCTCGTACGTGGTTGGGGGCTTTCCCCTCTTCCGTTTTCTCGGGTTTAGGGTCCTCATTTCGTCATCACTCTCTTCGGAGGAGATCCCCGAGATCTCATCATCCGTGTTCGCGTCATCTATGATGTGGTCATCCTCGCATAAATCCGTGTCCGGACCATCCACCACTATCATCTGCTCGTGCTCGTCATCCTTGGCCTTTGTTCGGGGCTCCTGCACCATTCTCGTTTTGAGCGAGGCAGGTCCTGCCTTTGTGGCGTTACACCTGGTTAGCCTCACTTTCGCCTCCTTGGTTTCAGGGGCGGGGGTGCCCCTGTCTTCGTCTTCGCCCCTCTTGCGAGCTTAATTCTGCTCGAGGTGTTACCGTCTCCATCCTCTTCTTTTGTTTTTGTTGCTGATGTGTTCATGTCGGCAGTTGTTTGTATCCTCAGGTTCGACCATCGTGGCACCTCCACCGCAGTGGAGGATCTTCCCCTGGTGATTATTAGCCCTATTTACGGAGCGAGCAGCGGAGATGCCGTCTTTGGGGAGCCACCCCTATCTCGCTCTATGACTCTAAATAAAAATGTTCTCGGAGACGGCCGAGGCCACTATTTATGCAAGAGGTTTTACCTCACCCCGGTGACAGGACGCGTACCGACCCGCGGCCAGGCATTTCGTCCCTCCATCGGCCGCTCATCCTGACACCAGACTAGAGGTTGCTAGAACACATCCCGTCCAGCACGGGTACGAGGGGACGGTGGCTCGCCGCCCCTCCATACACGCGCCCGGCATATCGGCTTCAACTCCCTGATAGGCTCCAGACAGACGAGACGGGAGCGGTTTTCCCACATTGAACATGCCACTTCCTGCGGACTTTGCCAGTAAACTGGGCTTACGGTCCCGCGTAGTCCATGGCAGAGGTCAGGTACAGACGTCACCGCTCGTCCCCGGTCGGGGGGTTTACTACTCCCCCCTTGGTTAGTCTCAGGGAAATATCCACCGGCAGCCGACCGCGGCCCATTCACACACCACATACACCCCGCTCGTTGCCACTCCCCCGCCCCCCCCCCTATGCCAGGCCGCACGCCCCAGCAGCGGGTCGTCGGTCCCAGACACAGGGGTTGACGGGTTCCCGACGCCGAGCGGGTGTTGGGCGGCTGACTTGCCACCCAACGCTCCAGACCCCGAGGCCCCGCCTGGGAATAATTCCCAGCGGCCCCCAGGGTCTACCGGGCGATCGGGCCCCGCCTCGGAAACGTCCGAGCGGCCCCGGTCTCCGTCTGTCTTCCGGCCCACTCCGCGGATCCTGGGTCCCACCCAATTTACCGCGAAGGTCCGGCTCCTCCCCCCGGAAGAAACGGACCACGTCCGAGTCAACCGCGGGGAGGCCACGACTTCCGGCCCACCCTTTGGCCAGGACCACGTCCTGTTGCCTCCGGGGTCCGGCTCTCGTCCGCCCGCGAACACGTCCACGACGAGCTCGTTGACGGAGGAGCTTCCCCTTGCCACCGCCTCCAGCCGGAACACCGGCGTGCAATGGATGACGGTGGCCTCCCCCCGAATCCCAGCCGCCTGCCGGAACCCCGGCGTGCAATGGCAACTGGAATTCCTGCCCCCTCGCCCGGGTTCCCACCGATCCCTGCCGGAACTCCGTCGTGCAATGGGATCGAGGGGGTGACGTGGTCCGGTGGGAGGAGCATGCTCCCCCTATCGGCCCCGGGAGGCCGGAGGTTTGAACTCGGGGTACCTCATCCCCTACCGACGAGTGGTCTCGGGACTACCTCGACATAACCGTCGAGGCAGCCGAGAACCGGAGTCGTCGGGCTCCTTGTTTCCCCTTTTCAGGGGAAAGGCAAGCTCTTAGTCGGCGAGAGCCCGTCACCGAAACCGCCGATGCCAAAACGGCACACGACGGCTTCCAGACAGACCCTCGCCTACAAGCCCCCTCACCACGTCAAGGTGGCTTGCCACGAGGGAGACAACCAAAAACCTTTTTTTTTTTGGACT
>NW_011966453.1:0-11783 GCF_000949405.1 Vollenhovia emeryi | reverse complement strand
ACCCGGTGGAAATCCTCATGGACCGTCACCCGCCCCCCCTGGAGAGAGGGACAGGTGGTGTGTGGGACTCGTCTCCCTGACCCCTGGGCAATTGACAACCCAAGGGCCAGTAGTGCAATGGAGACGCCTACCGCACTAAAACCACCGGGGGTGGACTTCTCTGCGCTTTCTGGGGCCACCCGGGGACTGCATCGCATAACTGCCGGGTGACCCCGCGCCGCGCGTAGCTTCGCGCACATCTCTGGCCCTGACCTTTGGGCCCAGGCCCTTAAAAGGGCCTACTTTCCTCCTATCTTCGCGGCGGGGGTGCCACCAGGCCCCTCGCCGCGCCCCCTAGATGTTTGTGGGGGCGGGTGGGTCACGGGTCTCCAGCCCGTGCCCACCCCCGTCCGGTCCTGGACCTTGCTTCTTCTCCTCCCCTTTTAGTCGCCTCTTACGACAGGCAGGGGCTACCCCGGGGCTATTCGCAAGCGGCACCCGTACGCCTCCTAGGACCGGTTCTCCTCGGTATCGGCTTTCTTGCCGGTTCTTCCTCCTCTGTTCTGCTGCGGCGGGGGGGGGGGTATTAACAGCTAACCGTTACGGTCTGCCACCCCCCGTTCGCCTTCCCTCGTCCTCACCACGTTCTTAGGTGGGCTGGGCGCCCTCTCGCTCTCCTCCTTCTGCGCCCATTTCCCTGTGCGTCCTGTAGGGGGTCGCACTCCCCCCTCCTTATCCGCTCTGCCTCCTCCTTCTGTGACATAATACGTTCACAGAAGGAGGAGAACTCGGTCCACGCCTCCTCTCGCTCCGTTATGGCGTGCACCACTGCTGGCAGTGAGAGGTCCGCTCCGATGTGCAGCCTGAGGTCCCGGCGCTGCGCCTCCCAGGCTGGGCATGACTCCAGCGTATGTTGCGCTGTGTCCGCTGTCTCCTCGCAGTGGTGACACCGTGGCAAGTCCTCCTTGCCGATCCTATGCAGGTACTCACCGAAACATCCATGTCCGGTAAGTACCTGCGACGTCCTGTAGGACGCTCTCGCCCATGCACGATCGAGCCACTCTTCCATCCGCGGGAGAATGGCTCGGACTGTCCGTTGTCCTGGGCAGTTTGGTTCAGCCAGTTTGTCTTCCATTTGGCTCTGGCCTGTTTCCTCGCCTGGAGGTTTATGGCTCTCCTCATTTTCCCGGTAACCGGGACTCCTCGTGCCTTGAGTTCGGTTACTCTTCTGTAGGCCCAAGTGTATGCCTCCGCCAACAGTGTTATTGGGGGCATGCCGGCGAGCAGTGTGGCCGCTGCGTGGGACACTGTCCTGTAGCTGCGGATAACCCTCACAGCCATCCTGCGCTGTGTCTTCTGCAGGATTGCTTGCGCCTTCCTGTCCTTACTTATGGTCTCGGACCATATTGGGGCCCCGTATAGCGCGATTGAGTGCGCAACATTTGCATACAGGCGCCTCGTGCGTCCACTTGGTCCCCTCCGGTTGGGCATCAGCCGCGACAGGGCGTTTGCTGTCGCCTCCAACCTGGGTGCCAACTTGAGGACGTGTTCCCCAAACCTCCAGCGTCCGTCGATCTGAAGTCCCAGATATTTAATCTGGGACCCTATCTTGACGCGCGTACCATCCACTGTTATACATTTCTCAGGGGGCGGCCCATGTGTCCCATTGTGCATGAAGACTGCTTCGGTCTTCTTGGCCGCCACCCTGAGACCCAGCCCACGGATCGCGTTCACCGCGCACGCCACCGCTATATTTGCGGTGGTCGCAGCCTCCTCCCAGCTCCCCCCCCCCGGCAAGCACCAGTGTATCATCGGCATAACACACTAGCATTGCCTCCGAGGGGAGGGCCGTTCGCAGGACGCTGTCGTAGGCGGCGTCCCACAGGACCGGTCCAAGCACCGAGCCCTGCGGGACGCCGCACCCCGCATCCCACCTTCTCTCTGCCCCCTCTTTATCCTCGCAGGATATACATCGCCCGGAGAGGTAATCGTTGACGATGTTCCTCAGATATCCCGGGACTTCGAGATCCGTCAGCGCCTTCCTGATGGCCGCGTGGGGGAGGGAGTTAAATGCATTTGCAATGTCTAACGCCACCGCGAGCACCACTCCCCCCTCCGCCATCACTTCTTCGGCGTGGGCCTTCACGCAGCTGATGGCGTCGATTGTTGAACGGCCCTCGCGGAAACCGAACTGCCTCGCATGTAGGCCCCCTCCTACCTCTCCCTCTGTGCTCCGGACGAGGCGGGATGTAATGATGCGTTCGAACATCTTCCCGGCCTCGTCCAGGAGACATATCGGTCGATAGCTCGAGGGCGCGTCCTCAGGCTTCCTCTCCTTTGGGATCAGCACTAGTCGTGCTTCCTTCCACAGGTCTGGGAAGTATCCTTTTTGCAGGCACGCATTCATGACACTTCCCAGCCTTTCGGCCAGCTCGCCCATCGCCACCTTCCAGGCCAGCGCTGGTATGCCGTCTGGGCCTGGCGCTTTGCCGTCTTTGAGCTTTTTGGCCGCCTTTGTCAGTTCGATGTCGGTGACCTGAAAAGCCTCGTCCCATTCCGCGTTGACAGCGGCTGTCTGTGGGACTTCCTCCTCCTGTCCCCGTTGTTCCCCGGGAAGAGTGTGTTCACCACCTCCCCCAGAAAGCACGGGTCGAGCGTCTCTACCGTGGGGGGCGCCCCTTTGTTAAGCTTGTTCATGACAAGTTTGTAGGGGCGCCCCCACGGGTCCTCGTCCAGCGACGCAATGAGTTCATCCCATGCCGCTTCTTTTGCCCGTCTGATGGCGATCTTCAGGGCTTTCCTCTCCGTCCTGTACTCCTCGAGCAGATTGTCCAGTGAATCCTGGAGGGTCCCAGCCCTGCGTCTTGCCCGCTGCACGTTCCTCCTGGCCCTGACAGTGGCGCTCCTTAGCAGCTCAATCTCCTCGGACCACCAGTATGCCGCCTTACGCGGCACAAAGGTGGCCCTCGGCATCGCCGCATCGCAGGCCCTTGTCATGGCTGCCCTTAGCCACCTGACTTGGTCGTCTATCCCCTCCTCCGGTTGCACCGTCGACCATGTCTCCACGATCAGGGACGCCGTCAACCTGTCTGGGTCCAATTTGCGTGTGGCCCATCTGCGCGGTCTCCGGTCTGCGCCCCCCTTGCTCCGCCCTCTGGCGATGCAAGGTCGATTACGATGGGGAGGTGGTCCGACAGAATTTCCAATTCTTCCGCCACCCCCCATGCCTCAATCATTCTCGCGGCCGCAGGGGAGGTCCACGTCAAGTCGACGATAGACTCCCCCTGCGGTCTGACGCACGTACTGGTCGTGCCCTTGTTCTCCAAGTGGAGGCCCAGGCGAGCTGCCCAGTCCTCCACTTCTGCGCCCTTCACGTTCGGCCGCCGGGAACCCCAAAGCGCCGATGCAGCGTTAAAATCCCCGGCGACCAGTAGAGGCTTCGGGAGGATCCCTCTAATTTGGGTCTCCATTTCCTCCAGGCGGTCCTCCAGCTCCGCCCGGGTGAGGCTGGGCCGTAGGTAGACCCCCATCACAGTGATGGGGCCCCACTCCACCGTTACCCAGCCTTCACCTTTCCTTCCTCTAGTGCACGGGGTGTGCCTCTCCCCTGTGCGGCGCCAGTGGATTGCCACTGATCCATCGGTGCTGCCTGCCCAGCAGGAGTGGTCCGGTACCCGGAGTGGTTCCACCACTATCCCTAGGCCGCAACCACGCTCCGCCATGGCCTGCAATAGCAGGTCATGTGCCTGGCGGGCGTGGTTTACGTTTGCCTGGATTATCCTTAGAGGCGTGAAGGCGCCGGTTCGCCGGCTTCCTCCGAGCCTCTAACCTCCGGCGTCTTCTGGGTCGCCTGCACGGGGGTCGTCTCGACCTCCATGGCCTCCTCGGTGGGAGTTCTCACTGCCGTGTTTGGGGCTGGGCGTCCGCCCGTTCCTTGCTGGCCTGAGTCCTCCTTGCGTCGTCGCCTGACTTCCCCTTTGGAGGGCAGCTTACACGCTTTCCCCCCGGCTTTGTGTTTCGCCGGGAGTCCCTTTTCCATACACACGGGGCATTTGGGCTCTGTATTGCAGTTTTGTGCCTTATGCCCCTCACCTCCACACCTATAGCATGTAGAGCTCCTATCTACTTTACTGCGACACTGCTGGCGCACGTGTCCCCGCTCGAGGCACCTATAGCACACGAGCGGTCGCGCGTCCAGCAGGTCGACTCTAGCGGACATCCATCCGATCCTCAGTCTTCCGGATGCCGCTACCCTCTTCGCCGTTGCAAACGGGCATTGTGCCCACACGGTGCATAGGCCGTTGGGTGCAGTCCTCAGCTGGCCTATTTTTACGTCCTGTGGTGAGCATTCACCCGCCCTCACCACTGCTTCGCGCACTTCCTCTTGGGTGACCGAATCGTCGAGATCCTTGATTCGGATCTCGGTGAGTTTTGTGGGGCGGGTAACCCTAATTCCCTCCGCGTCCCCGACTACACCTTTTATCCTTTCGGTGAGTTGGTCCGCCTTCTCTTTGGCATTCTCGCCTGGGATCTCGAGTATGAGTGCCCCAGTGAGAGCCCTCCTAGGTCGGAGTCCCTCGATGCCCAGGTCCTCCAGCTTCACCTGCGACCTAATCTTCCTCAGCCCCTCTGCATAAAGTCCAGGAGGGAATGTGAGGACTACCGCTTGCGTCCTCGGGTTTCTCCTTTTATCCGCCTTACGAGGAGGCTGATTCCCCTTTTGTGGAGCTTCAGTTCCCCTGCCCTTTCCCTTCTGTTGGGCTAGGTCCTGGCTCTTGGTTGCGCCTTTCTGTTGGGCTTTTTGTTGCTCAGCAGTGGCGGCCTTGCTCTTGAGGCCCCTCTTTACAACCTCTACCCAGGTGTTCTGGGGTTGCTGTTGCCGCTGCTGTTGTTGCTGCGTCGTCGGCCTCTGTACCACTGGCTTGTTCGCCTGGATTCCAGTGGGTTGCTGCTTCTGTTGAGCAGCCTTCCTCTCTTGCCTAGCGTCGGGCTTGTTCTGTCCCTGGTTCGCTGGCGCCTTTTAGGTAGCCGTCTCCTTTTTTGCGGGTGCCTTGCTTCCGCTTTAGTGATGGCGGGTTGGGCCTTGGTCTCTGCTTCTGCGACTGATCGGGCCTTGGTCGCTGCCGTCTCGGTTCCTCGTTTCTTCGGGAGGATTGCTCTGGCTCCCACGCACCGGATTATTAGGGAGTCTAGATTCTCCCTGACGCTTTTCGCATCTCCCGTGAAGAGGCTCTCCAGGGAGATGTTCTCCATCACCCTGCGTACCTCCTCTAGCGCCCTTTCTTCTGGCGATTCCTCTATCACCTTTCTCTCTCCTCTGATCGACGGTCTGAGCGCCAACGGGGGGTAGTTTTCGTCCCGTTGTGAAGCCGCCTCCTCAGCCACGTACTGGTCGTTTTCGGCCATGTTCTGGTCGTTTTCCCGGCTCATGGCACTTGCTCGAGGGGGTTCTTGTTCCTCTTCGTCAGAGGTTTCCGCTACTCTGCGGTATTTCCTCTTCCTTAGTGTCCTCTCGTGAAGCTTTGGTTCCTCTTCCCTCGTCTGTTGACGCGTCCTGGTGAGGTCGGCCACCTGCTTCTCCAGCTCCTTTATGCGTTCCCTCATCCTCTCCATCCTGTCGCTGGATTCCTCTATTGGATCCGTGTTCACGTGTCTCCCCATTAGGGCTGCCGTTGCGGCCCTTATCTTGCGCGTGGATCTACGTAGTTCCCGGACGAAGGTGCCTTTAAGATTTTTTGAATTATCGGCAACCTTCTCCACGACATCTACACACGTCGTCAGCTCGGCAGATATTTGTTCCGCTGACATTGTGGACATCCTCTTGATCGTCTCCCTTTCTGGGGTGATGCCTCTCCTGTCTCTGAAGACCGGGACTACATTGCGATCGAGAACTTCGCTGAGAGCTTTTTGTTGCGCTCTAAGGCGCTTTATTTCTCTTTTGGCCTCGAGTTTCTCCCTCATCATGGTGCTTTCCCGTGGTCGGGGGCCTGCCCCTTCCCCTTGGTTCAGGGTCCATCTCCTCGATGTTTATCTCTATTTCAGTGTCTGAGCTTGACAGTTCAAAGTTGCCCTGCCCAGACACTGTTTCCATCGCTTTATTGGCGAGTCGCTTAGCCTTTTCAGCTTGCTGGATTTTGAAGCTGACAGGTCCCGCAGTTTGTTTCCCCGTCGATGTTGAAGGGGCGTTCACTCTCGTCAGTAGGACCTTCATCTTGTCACTCTCGTGTGCACCCGTCTGTGCAGCCTTCTCGTTCTCCTTGGTTTTATTTCTGGTTTTGGTTGTGGGAGACATAGCGGCAGTTAATTTTTTCCTCGGGTTCGACCATCATGGCACCTCCACCGCAGTGGAGGATCTTCCCCCGGTAAGAAAGGCCCTAGTTACGGGCCGGGAAGCGGAGAGGCCGCTTGTCGGGGGAGCCACACCCTATCCCGGCCAATGACTCTACTATAGAAATATTCCTGGAGACGGCCAGGCCCACTCTGATGCTATAGTTTTATACTCACCCCAGGAGCGAGGCGCGCACCGATCCGATCGGCCGCTTACCTCGCCCCCGGGCTAGAGTTCACCGAGGAACTTCCCCCTCAGTACGGGTACGAGGGGACGGTGGCTCGCCGCCCCTCCATACACGCGCCCGGACTGCCGGCTTCAACGCCCTGATAGGCTCCAGTCAGACGAACGGGAGCGGTTTTTCCACATTAAACATGCCACTTCCTGCGGACTTTGCCAGTAAACTGGGCTTACGGTCCCGCGTAGTCCATGGCAGAGGTCAGGTACAGACGTCACCACTCGTCCCCGGTCGGGGGGGTTTACTACTCCCCCCTTGGTTAGTCTCAGGGAAATATCCACCGGCAGCCGACCGCGTCCCAAACACACGCACACGCACACGACCGATCCTCCGCCTTCCACGACCAGCCCCGTGCGCCAGGCCGCACGCCCCAGCAGCGGGACGTCGGCCCCAGACGCAGGGACTGACCGCTTCGTCACGGAGGATCGGGTGTTGGCCGGCAGGCTTGCCGACCAACTCCTCGGACCACCGGGCCCCGCCTGGGAATAAGTCCCAGCGGCCCCGGCGGTCCCCAGGCGATCGGGCCTCGCCTCGGATACGTCCGAGCGGCCCCGATCCCCGTCTGTCTGGCAACCCACCCGGGTGACCAGCCCAGGGTCTGCCTCTTCCCGCCGGAGGGACCGGACCATGTCCAGTCCAACCGCCGGGAAGCCGTAACTTCCGGCCCACCTTTCGGCCAGGACCACGTCCTGTAGTGCCTACGGGGTCCGGCTCTCCTCCGCACGCGAGCAAGTCCACGACGAGCTCGTTGACGGAGGAGCTTCCCCTTGCCACCGCCTCCTGCCGGAACACCGGCGTGCAATGGAGACGGTGGCCTCCCCCCGAATCCCAGCCGCCTGCCGGAGCACCGGCGTGCAATGGCAGCTGGGATTCCTGCCCTCTCGTCCGAGTTCCCCCCGATCCCTGCCGGAACACCGGCGTGTAATGGGATCAGGGAGGAGACGACCCGGTCCGGTGGGTGGAGCAAGCTCCCCCCTATCGGCCCCGGAAGCCGGAGGTTTGAAGTCGGGGTACCTCATCCCCTACCAGCGAGTGGTCTCGACCCTGTCCTCTCAAAGGGGAGGGCAGTGCCGAGACCGGAGTCGCCGGGCTCCCTGCTTCCCCTTTTCAGGGGAAGGGTAGGCTCTTAGTCGGCGAGCGCCCGTCTCGGAAACCGCCGATGCCTAAAACGGCACTCAGCGGCTTCCAGACAGACGCTCGCCTACAAGCCCCCTCACCACGACAAGGTGGCCTACCGCGAGGGGGAGACAACCAAAAACCTCTTTTTTTTTGGTGACCCGGTGGAAATCCTCATGGACCGTCCCCCCGCCCTGCTGGGACAGAGACGGAGGGGTGTGTGGGACTCGTCTCCCTGTACCCCAGGCAATTGACAACCTGGGGCCAGCGTGCAATGAAGACGCCTACCGCACTAAAAGCACCGGGGGTGGTCTTCTCTGCGCCATGTTGAGCCGACCGGGCACAGCAATCGCATAACTCCGGCCGGCTCGGCGCCACGCGCCTGTTACTGGCGCGTTCCTCTATGGTCCGGATTGGACCGCACCCTTCTGTCATGGGCGCTCTTCCTGCGCATTTTGCGTGCGCCGCGACGGGGGTGCCACCGGGCCCCCGCCGCGCCCCCTTGTTGTTGGTGGGGGCTGGTGAGCCGGGAGTCCTCAGCTCCCGACTCACCCCTTGGGATCCCTCTGCTATCCCAGACTTTTCCCCTTTTGGTCGCCTCTTACGACGGGCAGGGGATACCCCGGGCCTATTCGTTGGCGGGCCCCGGACGCCTTGCGGAGGGATCACCCCTCTCTGTCGACTTTTGGTCGGCCCCTCCCCACTTGCCAGGAGGAGATGTCCTTCCCTACCTAGCTCTCGGGAGAGGGGGGGAGGTAGCAGGCTGTCCTTGCCCGTCCTTACGGGCAAGGACAGCCGTCCCGCGAATCCCACCCCCCTCTACCGGGCTACCAGCCTCTTCGATGCGCGGCCACTCCTCTCCTCCTCCTTCTTCTCCTGGCCGCTGCTGCTCCTTGGCAACCGGAGGGATCTGCCTCCCCCCTACGTATCCTTTCCGCGTTCTCTTTCTCACGCATCACTGACTCGCAGTAAGCCGAGAACGTCTTCCACTTGTCCTCGCCCTCCACTATCGCTTCCCCCACCTTCGGGAGGGCGAGGTCATCGCCGATCGCGTCCCTCAGGACGCGCCTCTGCCCAGCCCACGCCGGGCAGTGCTCCAGCGTGTGCTGCGCTGAGTCGTCCGCGCTGTCACAATGGTGACAGCGGGACGTGTCCTCTCTTCCGATCCGCCGCAGGTACCTATTGAAGCAACCATGCCCGGTGAGAACCTGCGACGTCCGGTACGAAGCTCTGGCCCAAGGACGCTCGAGCCATGCGTCCAATTGAGGGAGGATGGCCGACACAGTCCTCTGGCCCGCGCAATCTGCTCGCCCGAGCCACTGCCGCCACTCCTTCCTCATGTCCCTCTTCAGCTGAAGGGCTATGGCCCTTCTGATCCTGGGGGTTACTGGATCTCCCCTCCTCTTGGCCTCGGCCACCTTGTTATAGATAGCCGCGTGGACCTTGGCGGTCAGCTCTATAGGCGGTATGCCCGCCATCAGTGTTGCCGCCGCCCTAGACACGGTTCGGTATCCCCGAATGACCCTGATGGCCATTCTCCTCTGCGTTTTGCGCAGGACGGCCGCAGCCGTCTTCTCCTTTTTCAGGGCGTCTGCCCATATGGGGGCACCGTAGAGGGCAATGGAGTTTGGAACGTTGCTGTACAGCTTCCTCACTCTGCCATGCGGCCCCCCCAAGTTGGGCATCACCCTGGACAGGGCGTTTGCCGCCGCGTCGAGCCTGGGCCCCAGCCCAGCAAGGTGGTCTTTGAACTTCCACCTCCCGTCAATCCGTAGGCCCAGGTATTTTATGACCTTGCCCACTTGTATACTTGTCCCATCGACAGAGATGGTCATGTTAGGCGGCTCGCCCCTCTTTCCATCGTGGATATAAACTGCCTCCGTCTTCTTCGCGGCCACATTCATCCCCAGGGCTGCAATGGCTCTCACCGCGCACGCCACGGCGATGTTGGCGTTATTGGCCGCGTCCTGCCACCCATTCCCGCCGGCAAGCACGAGTGTATCATCTGCATAGCAGACCATCATGCTGCCGGCGGGCATGGGTGTCCTCAACACCCTGTCGTATGCGACGTCCCACAGGATCGGTCCAAGGACCGAACCCTGCGGGACGCCACGCACCGCGTCCCATTTTCTGGGATCCCCCTCTCGATCTTCGCAGGCTATGGTTCTACCATCCAGGTAACTTGCTATAATCTTGCGGAGGTACACGGGCACCCCCATTTCCTCTAGAGCCACCTTGATGGCTTTGTGGGGGAGGGAGTTGAAGGCATTGGATATATCCAAGGCCACTGCCAACACTACCCCTCCCTCCCCCACTACCTCTTCTGCGTGCGCCTTGACGCACCCGATAGCGTCTATTGTTGACCTGTTCGGTCTAAATCCGAACTGACGGTCACACAGTCCGCGTACTTCTCCTCCAGCCTCCAGTCCCCGGACGAGGCGGGACGTAATAACTCTCTCAAAGAGCTTGCCCGCCTCGTCTAGGAGACAGATCGGCCTGTAGCTGGCCGGTAGGTCCGGCGGCTTGCCCGCCTTGGGGAGGAGGACCAGGCGAGCCTCCTTCCACAGGTCCGGGAAGGAGCCCGCCTTCAGGCATGCGTTCATTAGCGCACAGAGCCTTCCGGCGAGCTCCCCCAGCGCCACCTTCCAGGCCGTCCCAGGAATGCCGTCCGGGCCAGGAGCCTTTCCGGCTTTCAGCTTCCTGGCGGCGGCCGTCATCTCCTCCATAGAGACCTCCGGTCCCTCCTGCCACTCGGGCTCCGCGATGTCCCGGTTGGCCCGCTCTTCCTCCTCTTCGTCCTCTCCCGGGAACAGCGCGCGGACAACCTCGCCCAGGAACTCCGGGCACAGCGCCTCGACCGTGGGGGCCGCCCCTTTGTTGAGTTTGTTCATAACAATCTTATATGGACGCCCCCACGGGTCTTCATTGAGAGTTTCAATTAACTCCTCCCAGGCTTTCTTTTTCGCCTTTCTTATGGCGGCCCGGAGTTCCCTCCTCTTAGTCCTGTTGAGGTCCAGTAGGGCCTCCAGCTCCCTTATCGAGGTTCCGGCTCTACGTCTCGCCCTCAGGACGTTCCTCCTCGCCTTCACAGCAGCCTTTCTGAGGTCCGAAATCTCCTCGGACCACCAGTATGCTCTCCTGTTCGCCCTGAAAGCGGCACGCGGCATGGCTAGGTCGCATGCACGGGTCATCGCTTCTCGTAGCCACAGCGCCTGCTCCTCTATGCTGGCCTCCTGTGGTGGGGGCGCCCACGTTTCCACCATCAGGGACGCCAGCAGCTTGTCTGGGTCCATTTTTTTGATTGCCCACCTTAGTGGACGACCCGGTCTCCCTCTGTCTCGTTGGTCCGGCCCGGCAAAGTCGTATACGATCGGCAGGTGGTCGGAGAGGAGCTCGTACTCCTCCGCCACCCGCCAGTTCTTCACCATGCCAGCCGCCGCAGGGGAAGCCCATGTCAGATCGACAATAGACTCCCCCTGCGGCCTCACGCAGGTACTGGTAGCACCCGTGTTTAGGAGGTGGAGGTCCAAGCGTGCTGCCCAGTCCTCCACATCCTGTCCTCTCGCGTCCCGCCGCCGGGAACCCCAAAGCGTTGACTTCGCGTTGAAGTCCCCGGCGACAAGGACCGGTCCCGGAAGGAGTCTCCTGACAAAGGTCTCCAGTTCCTCCAGCCAGTCTTCTACTTCTGCTCGGGCTATATTGGGGCTGAGGTAGACTCCTATCACTGTTATTCCACCATATTTAACGCTCGCCCAGCCGTTGCCTGATCTCGCGTTCGAGCACGGGGTGCTCTTTTCCGCTGTTCTCCTCCAGTGTAGAGCCACTCTCCCGTCCCTGCTGTAAAGCCAGCAGGGGTGGTTCGGACCTTTAAGCGGTTCCGCGATAATTGCCAACCCGCAACCACGCTCCGCCATTAGTTGCGCCAGGAGGTCGTGCGCTTGGCGAGCGTGGTTCAGGTTGGCCTGCACCACCCTCCTTACTGGGTTCCGCGTTGCGAAGACCCCGGCTCTCCGGCCTCCTCCTGGCCGTGTCTCTCTTTCTCTTTCGCCGAGGTGTTCTGTGCCTCTTCGAAGTCCACTTCCATCACCGTATCCTTGTTGACCTCCTTAGGTGGTGGTGCCT
>NW_011966452.1:0-16643 GCF_000949405.1 Vollenhovia emeryi | reverse complement strand
GTATCGTCGAGTATCGTTGAGCGTCGTCGAACTTTCACACAGTTTACGTATTGATATAATTTTTTTTATTGATGCTGTCACTACAAGTATTTAGCTACTACAAGTGCTACAAGTACTACAAAGATTCTCCCCGTAAGGAGGTGAAGCGACCCGAGGAGAAAACTATGAAGTGGCATTCGATCCATACGTAACCAATTGAGTTAAAGCGCCGATTCGCTAAGCGTGACACTCCGCAGGAGGAATTATTTTATCTTATTTCCGGAGAGGGATTCACGTCGCCGCTCACGGCAGGAATCTCGCGAGGAATAGTATACTTCGAGAGGCAGCGATCCATCAAGAGTTATTAATGACGACCGAAGGGAGCGTCCAGCAGCGTCCTTGTTAATTAGGAAAGTTCGAACCGTAGTATTGTGTGTGCATTAAGGGGAGCGGAACGAACAAAGATGGATCTGCTTTACACCGTTAACAGAAGGAGTTCCTCCAAATTCTTCTCCAATCAAGAATGGTACGTTTCCTCGACTCTTTCGTCCTCGAATATAAACCTCTTCCCTCCCCCCCCCCCCAAATCGAGGATAGAACGATCAGCTGTTTCGATGTCGTGTCGAATCAAGTTGACAATTTATGGCGAAGGAGATGAGATTATTCAACCCCACAGCGGCAACAAGATCTCGGCGTGGTACAACAGTCCCGTGTCCACAACATATTTTCCAGCTTTCCAATAATTTCAAGTATATCAGGCCTGAAAGTAACATTTTCATTGGCATTAGAGTTACGCGTCGTGGTTGACACCTTTGTCAATTTTTTGTGCACACAGACTCAACGAAGATGTAAAACCGGACGTGAGCTCTTACCAGGGGTGAACCTCGAGTAAAATGTTACTGCCGACAAGAACGTAACTTTCGGGTCTCATAGCTACGACTTAAGGAAAATTTAGAGGAAAGCCCACTATCAGGACGTAGGATTCTAATGTGAGATAGAAGGTTTTCAACATCCGAATTCAATCAAAAATCTTTTGCGTAACGTTTACACGATCCAACGATGATTTTTCCACCGAATACATTTCGCTCCGTGGGCAACAAATTCGTGGTGAAACCAACAGACAATGCCTGTTCATTTAGCAGAAACTCTACTATCTCGTATTAAGAGCCTATCTTATAACAGGGGACTTTATAGCGTTTTGGAAAGCTAGTCAGCTAAAAGGACATGTAATGAATAGTACCATATTTTATGTATCACTCGTAGTAAAAGAGTTAATACATGAACAAAACGTTCCTCTCTCGCAGCACTTAATAATACTCTGAGGTGTGAACAAAGCATGCCTTTCAATATGTGAGATCAGAATGCTAACTGACAATTTGTTCTAGCCTGTACAACGGACAATCGTTGTGTTCCTTATCCAGTCGGAATATAGTGGCGTTTACCACGATGACGGAGTTGGACGACAGCAGCGGCAAGACACGGGGCTGCCACGTTTACGTGGCGGACTTGAATATGCCGTGGCACGCTCATAAGTAAGTACTCAGACCATACCTGTTAAATCGTCATCGCTGTAATATCCTCCCCCCCCCCCCGAAGGATATATTACATTACTTCCCGTATCTAATAGCGCTTTCGTCAAAGACAGGGTAGGCCATTTTAATCTACGCACTGAAATCTCTCAAAATCCATAAGTTTAAGACACAAATGTTTCAGACAAAAGTCGTATGGTTTCGAGGGGACCATAATAGGGTACCATTGGTTTGACCTTGAAGAGTTATTTGAAGGTCACACAAAGGTCACGTTTAATTTTTTAAACGGAACACCCTATGTATTTTTGCATATTCTTGTAGCTTACCTCGAGAGCTTTCCGAAACACTGTAATAAAATGTTTTTTCGTTAAGTACTTTTTGAGTTACAAAGCTTGAAAGTAACAGTACTGCCGGCATTAGTGTTACCCAAGGTATACCACGTGGAGGTTGCGCGGTCGGATTGCGCGGATCGGAACTGCAGCCACAACGGCCGACATTATTCTGTGCATAAAACCATTAAGAAAAGATAATAAAAAAATGAATATTTTATGAGATATTTTATAATTTATGTCGAAATATTGGAACCATCAAGCTTTACAACTCAAAAAGTTCTTGCTAAAAAAATATTTTATTACAGTGTCTTGGAAAGCTCTTGGGGTAAGCTACAAGAATATGCAAAAATATATAGGGTGTTCCACTTAAAAAATTAAACGTGATCTTCGTGTGACCTTCAAATAACTCTTCAAGGTCAAACCAATGGTACCCTATTATGGCCCTCTCGAAACCATACAACTTTTGTCTGAAACATTTTTGTCTTAAACTTATGGATTTTGAGAGATTTCAGTGCGTAGATTAAAATGGCCTACCCTGTATGTGCTGAGAGGGCCGAGCTAACGGTCACGTCTCTTGTGTGTCTCCAGAGTGTTCTCGAATAAGCACAGTATCACCGCACTAGAGTGGGATCTGCCCGGCGACAAGTTGGTGATGGCAGATACAGTCGGGAATGTGCAGCTGTGGATGTTCAAGGACCACATTTTGAACGATTGGGTACTAATAGGCTCCACGTACTTCCCTGGCGAGCACATATTAGGCGTGGCGTGGTTCCACAATGGCAAAAAGGTATCTAGACGAACGCTGCACGGCGAAGACAGTTTCCCCCACGAGTATTAGAAGAAATGGGGAATTGCGCGAAAGTTCAATTGATTATTATTTTGCGCTGCAAACCGAGAGGGAGATATTCAACTCGGGCGGACGCGTCAAACTTAACAGAGACACCCCCTTACTTTTCTTCCTTCGATGACTCCACAGACGGGGCTGGTGACGGAGAAGAAGGACAGCATCCATTACAGCGAGAAGTTTAACCACCTGCTGTTCGCACCTTCCGTCAGGCAGTTCGGCGGCAGGGCGGCCGAAGGCGTGCTGGTGGTGTCGACGACCGGTATGGTCGGCGCGATCATGATCAACAAGGACCTGCAAAATCCGATTTGCTACTCGACGGAGAGCCTCGGCAACACGCGGCACAGGATAACCGCGGTGGACCTGTGCTACGGAAAAAGTACTCTTTGTCATGTGTAAAGCGATTTGCGAATGTAGATGGTGGATGGTGAGACAGTCTATCACAAATTGCTTGGTGGATTTCAGACGGCCACTTTCTCGTCGCGGTCAGCAGCGGTAGCATCTGCCTGCCGATAAGGTGCTTCAGAGTGCTGGTGCGCAAGAACGACGACAAGTGCACCATCACCTCGCAAGCCTTGCCGAGCTTCTTTCTGCAGGACGGCGCGCCCAAAGATAATTCATGTAAGATCAATCGGTCAAACGACATTGTGGGCGGTTTATTCCTTTACGGCTGCGAGTGTTTTAACTTTCTTCGCAGGTACAGTCGTGACGCACTTAAAGTTTGTGGTCAGAGAGGATGCCGATTCTCTGGTCATCGCGGCGAACAGCGAGAGCGGCGGATTCGTCGAGGTGTGGGAGCTGCGGGAGAAGTCGCAACCGGTTCACAAGTTGTTTCAGCCAAAGACTCTAGAGCCTTTCAAGACGGTTGTAAGTGTTGGACTACCGTTCGACTGATATTTTCACTCGTCGCCAACAAATGCACTAGTCAAGTAGCAGATGTCAAGCAAGACGCATTCGATTGTATTTAAATAGCAATATTCAAATAGTATTTAATAGTAGCATAAATAATACATTTAAACAGTACTTAATAGAGATTTGTGACTACTTTACTCTTGGCGCGTAGGTTTGGCAGTATCAATCGCAGTATCGCTGCCAGTCACCGGTCACGGCGATTGCGACCACAAAGCTGTCCATAGTAACAACTTTACCGCCTCCGAGTTACGTAATAATAGCGTTAGCGGACTCGTCGGTGCACTGCTTGAATCGTCTCGACTGCCTGAAGGAAGTGGCGTTCTCGTCCTTGAACACAAGCTGGCGCCCGGACGAGCCTAGCAACAAATACTTCAAGAGCTCCGTGTCTATCGCCCACATGGATCTCTCGTGGCTGGGATGCGTACTTCTCGCGTGCGACACTCATGGCAATCTGTATCTCTATAAATTGTTACCGGACGGCACCACAGGTGAAACGTCGAATTTTCTTCATTTATATTTAAATTGATTCATCTCTCGCTCAGTCGCAAGCGTATTTCTGAGAGATCGCGAAATATACGATCGATTTATACGATTAGGTACATCGATGTCGTTGAACTACGCCTGTACTTTACTGGAGTATTGTTTGGTGACGGGATTGGATTGGTTGGACATACTTTTGTGCCTGAGGTCATCCGTGATCGAAGCACTGTGCGAGCGATTAGATGCCTCCTTCAACAGGCAACTGCAATCTACGCAGCAATACCATTACATCCAGTTTTTGTGCATCAAGACGTCGTTGTATAGGTAACTACGTCACGCACATACGGGCGTTTCTAAAACGAGTAAATTAATTTTCAAATTTACATTAAAAATAAAGAAAAGATGCGTCTCGACGCGGCATTTAAGAATTGCCTTTGAGGATCTCTTTCTGACGAGAGAAAGATTATTTCAAATTGTAAATCGGAAAGATTAAATGCCTGCAATTAACACTTCCAGGATGCTCATGACCGGGCAAAACAAGGCTGCTGATCTGTCGTCGTTGCTGATGATACACTCGGTAGCTACCGCCTTCAAGTCTTTAGTGAGGCCATCGGATCTATCCCACGACAAAGGCCCGACGGAGGCCCTAGCCGCGGTGATAACTGACATCACTACTGACGTTGATAAGGTGTTGAAATCGAACCCGCACATTCTTGACCAACTAAACTTGCATAAATCGTGTCTCTTGTCCTTGCTCTATTCTCCTATCGCATTTGCCATTCCATGCGTAGAATGAAAGTGCAATTACACAGATATACACGAACATAATTGCGCACACGGTAATAACATGTTTATTTTTTTTATTCTTATTTCGTGTGCAGAGGATGTAAATTAGAAGTGACCAGGCAGTCGAAAATAGGGAACTTGGTCGCTTCTAATTAGAACAAAACAAATTGCTGCTTTAATGATTGTCTGAAATGAAATTACTGATTTGTTTAATGTTTTTTTTTATTAGATATTGCTGCATATCGAACCGAAAGAGTTTACGGTAGAGCCGAGCACACTCCAGTCGCTACAGCAGCTTATTCAGTGGGTCGCCGACTTGGCTTTGAACTTGCTGGCCAGATTACCCGAGCAGAGGATGCAGGTGAAGACTGGCGGGGTAGGTATTTCTCATGGTTGGGAAGTAACTCGTTACTTGTAACGAAGTTACAGTTACAGTTACTTCTTTTTGCTAACTCTAACTTCGTTACTTTCTCTACATCTGTAACTGTAACGTAACTCAGTTACATTTTTTCGATAACTAGTAACTAATTTAATAGTTACTTTATATATTTTTTCAACCTGCACAGATCGCATTAGGCCTTGCATTTGCGCATAAACGCCTTTATCGCCGCTTTACAAATCAAAATGCAGATTCGATATTTTTATTTTTATTGCAAGGGAGTAACTGCAAAGTAACGATTCGTTACTTTTCGAGTAACTGTAACGCGTTACTTTTCAGAATTGGTAACTTGTAACTGTAACTAGTTACATTGTTAGCGAAAAAACTGTAACTGTAACTGGTTACTTTTATAAAGTAACTTTCCCAACCCTGGTATTTCTAACAAATACGGTCGTCCCCTCTGAAAATCGCAAGGAAAGTTTTAAACCCGGATTTTTAATACTTATCGCTTCCGGATACATTTTTGTAATGTTACAAAAATCTTTTGTGGCATCAAATATATGGTGGCAAATTTATATTGGCCTTCGCTAGCATATGATATAGCTTTCCATTAAAATTAATTAAAATTACTTCATGTTTCGAAAACATATATTCAGTTTAAAGATTGACATCCACTCGTGTCATATTAGCTTTAACTGATTACTTTTATTTTCTTGCTCAGTATGAGCTCCTCAAGGATCACAAGGCCTTGAATACCGTTCGTGAGTTACTGGTTATCATACGCATCTGGGGACTGCTCCGCCCGTCGTGTCTACCAGTATTTCTTCGTAGCGCCGACAACCTAGATGTCCTGGCCCTGCTGTTCTGTTTGTTAACAAAACTGGTGCAGCCTAACGGAGACGCGCAACAACAGGTGGACGACGGTTTAATTGGTACATTTATGATTTTCTTGGAATTTCTTAAAATTGCATTTAATATAATTTTTACTTATATCAAGCTCTACCAACTTAATCCTATGAAGATTAATTTTTTTATGACGTTAAAACGACAGTCAAGTTGAGAAAAGGAAATCCTTTTTCGTTGCAATATGCTTTTTCATTTTTTAAACTTATATTTATTTATGCTTATTAAAAAATTCTCGGAAAGAAATGATGTTGATTTGGAAGAATCTTGCAATCTCGAAACGGACAGATTTAACGCGAATTTAATTCTTATCACGTATATTCGCTACTCGATTACTACGACTTGTGGCCAGGAAGTTTGATAAAACTACCACATCCTGAAAAGTTAGAATAATTCTGATATACTCTTTAGCCGCACTAAATCGCTCGCATCGTGACGGTTGTGCGGCAACACAATTGCGCAATAATACAGTTACAAGTTCAGAAGAAGAATTGCAAGTAACACCTTGCGTGCGGGAATCGATTTATTATCCATTTCTCTCTCAACACAATGGAATACTAACAGGACAGTACGACCGAAGAAAAGTACAACGTACGTACGGGAGAAGATAGTAAAATCTGTCGAATCCACGAAGGTGCGATGACTACCAAGCTCGCAATCAAGCACAAAGACTCGCTTGCTCTGAAGGAGAACAGGCTGCACGGAAAGAACTACGTGATCCACAGGCAGTCCAGTCTAAAGAAATGCGAGCACCTGTCATTTCCCTGGACAACCCTGTGCGTGTTCTTGGTTTACTGGCTCGTCCTCTGCCCTCTAATTTGGGCCATATGCTACGTGTTCGCGTACTGGCCTTCATATTGGTCCTTCATCTTCTGGACAGTCGCGTTTCTAATCTGGATCGTCATCATGTGCGGACTGATAATCTTTTGGAGGCGCCTCCAAGTTAAACAAAGCCTGGAGCTCAGCGCGATCTCCAAGTACGGCTCGGATAATGCGAGGAGACCTCTGAGCGTCCACCAGATATTGTCTGCAGACGCGGAGTTTCTCGAGAAGGGGCGGAACGATTCAGAAGCTAAGAAGAGCGACCGAGAAAATCTCAGGAAGGACCTGCCACCCTTGGTGATACATAAGCAGTTATCTGGCGAAAACATTGAGGACACCGCTGGAGTGGTACGCTTCGAGGAAGATGAGAGAGCTCGCTTGAGCACCGTCAGCAGGGACGCCGAGAAGAGTCCCTTGCAGGATTATCTGAAGCTGGTGACGGTATCGCCCTTGGAGGACGAGGTCAAGTCCCCGAAGACGCCTATGTCGCCGAGAGAGTTATTCTTCATCGATCTGATCCGCGAAGCGGAGAGGGTCGAGAGCGCCAAGTCGATGAAGACGAGAACACATTTCTTCCCGAGTGAAGCGACCGAGAGCGATAACGCGGACACCGTGACGAGTACAGAGGACGGAGAGAATAGGACGGAAAATGTACAGTACAGAGGGAGCGCAAAAAACGTGGAGAACGCGAAGGATAAGAACGATTGGGAAGCAGATGAGCCGAGATCGAAACGCGAGTCAAGTTACTTCATAGCCGAAGTGGAGAGTCCGACTAGCGAGAAAACAGAGGTCTTCCTTCAGATCCTCTCGAGCGAGGGTGAAGAGACGGAACCGATTGTGGAGAAACCGATGCTGCTGTTGCAATCCCTTGAGACGAATTCGCAAGAAACTTCCACTTCGCCGAGCTAACTAAACCACCAAAGACTGTTGCCTGTGACAATCAATTTAAAAGCTCAAGATATGTTCTAAGCGAAAAAAAAGGATTGAAGTTTTTGTTCAAGGAAAAATTGCCGTATAAATAAAGGATGCCAGAAACGATAAAAGTGTTGGGCACGTTAAATCCTACCTCGTTCTTTTCTTACGAAAGTTATGATTATTTTTTTAAAACACTAAAGTAATAAAAATCATAAGGCTCACACGTGATAAACACAAATTTGAAGGAACACGGACTAAAGAGCCGTGACAGGATGTTAGTGTTTAAATAATTCTTATTTAAATTTATTGCGAAAAATATACCCTCAATCAGGGTTTTGAACCTGGACCTCCCTACTCACTAGGCGGGCGTCTCAATTCGACCACTGAGGTATGCGATGATATTTGTCGCAATAAACAGACTGAGGCTGGTATTACATTTGTTGTACGACAAATTTTTCGAGCGCGTTTCGATCAGCTGCAGGATAGCAAAGTTGAGTATCTAAAAATTTTCTATCCTGTAGCTAATCAACACGCTTAAAAAATTTGTCGCGCGACAAATGTAACAGTACTCTAACGTTATTTCCCGAATGCCACATATCGTGACAGTTCGAAATGAGAACTGCGTGCCGACTTAAATCGTCAGTCTTGAAACACAAGACAATCAAGTGTCTCCATTATTACCCTCCCACCCGCCCGATAACTTTTTTTTTCTTTGAAAGTAAAGAAAAATGCATTACGCATTCAACACCGAGCCCCGCACTCGGTAGATATGTTGAGCACCCCGTTAAGCGACACTATCAGCGTAAAACCCCTCTCGTTAGATCGACATCCGCACACAAATGCGCCCCCTCCTACTGGGTAAACGCCGGTGAGGGCGACGTTATGATTATTATTACATTATTATTACATTGTGTATTCACGTGCAGTGACGTGCATTATTACACATATTCATATCCTACAATCAATATGGAATGAACCGATGCGACATAAAATTTTCCGACGCCAAAAATTTTCAAGTACCGCCTCTTTTCAGATGAATGCTGCTTGCTGCCAAATCAAATCATGATTCCACAGTTGCACCAAAGCAACAGCATAACCGCCGTAGTCTCTCCGATTTTGTTCTATCAGAACCTCCCGTTACAGGTAAAACTTGCGACGTCTGCATATTCATAAAAAGAAAAGAAAAGACAAGGATACTGTTAGAACTATTAAAAAAACCACTCAAACTTCATTAATTTATATACACATGACGCATAAATATTTACTCATTCTTGCCATTTTCTTTGTGATTGCAGCTGGAATATGGAGTGGAGCCCGAGCAACTGGTTTTTACGCCTGAGATAAATTCCGTCGAAGGTTGTATGCACAGCGGACAGATCGTGGACACGATACGGCACTTGTATTTAGGGAAACAACCGCTCCTGGTGAAGCAATGCACGAGGTATTATCGATTTATAGAGCTTTTCATGCTGATTACCTAATTAATAAAAGAATGTAATAAATTAATCGATCAATCTTTGTTGCACTTCAGCTTACGTGCGATAGAGAAGTGGAGTTTGGTTTACAATTATAGCCTTGCCTCATACACACACACTCATTCATTCCTCCATTCCTGCACCGCGTTCTGTCCCTAACTTCTACGTGAGCCTCTATCCATCTTACTTAATTGTACTATTTAAACTTACTTTTACCCTATCCTACTCCATACTCCTTTGACTTCGTTATCCTCTTCTTGCTTCTTTCATCCCTTTGCCTCTTTGTGCAGTACAACTTCTCTTCTTTACCCATTCCCGTCGAATGCGATATCAGCTTCTCATGCCAAGACGCCGCTCTCTAACGGTCCTCAACTAAATTCATATCTTTTCTTTCTTCCTTGTACTGTCTTCTACTCCCCCTGCCGTATTCTTCTCCTTCCATTTCCTCTCTCTGCATAATATAATAAAAATACATATATAACATATACACAGTCCAATATAATGTCTCTATATATATATAGCTTTATATGGTATATAATTCTTTTTATTGTTTTATCGTTAGATGCGGCGGTAAGGCCCAAGTGCAAAACTCGACGAGGACAGCTGCGCTCAGATCCTGGGATCAACGGTGGACGCGAGCTTGCCGATGCGGCGGTATCTGGCGAATTCACAGAGCCTCTTAATGAAGGGCACTTAAAAAAATGTTTATAACGATAAAGAAATGATCATTAATTTTTTAGGGATTCTTCCATTACAAACCGTGATACTACGATCTTAAAGATTCGTATAAAAGAGGGCGAGCGACTTGGAGGATGTACACTACGGAGTATGTATAAAAAATATGAGCACATGTCTATCTACACGCGTATAACTTGCTTGGGGTCAAAGCTGGTCAACAGCAAGGGTTTACCTTTTGCAACTTGTGGCGTTGTCGTTTTGAATAGTTCTATGGATTAAAGTGAGAGAAGACACAATAGCGCAAGCGAGAAAACAGATATAAACCTCAAAGCAATGCGATTGCCGTAACTCCTAAAGAACCCCGCACTAATCATATGTATAGGAAATTGGATCTCGGTTAAATTGGCTAGTTTTCACATATGTTGTAGCTTATGACCTGCTGAACAAAAAATGTAATGAGCTCAAACTTAAATAATGGCTAGTTACTGGGCTACAGCCACTCAAACATAGAAAATTTGGGCTCCGCGGGTCTTGTTTGGAAATACTTTGAAGCATATTAGGAAAAAATGTTTCAGACAAAAGTTGTTTGGTTCGAAGGGAGACATAAGACGATGCCATTGACCTTGGATAATCATTTGAAGGTCACACGAGGGTCAATTTCAATTTCTTAAATGGACACCCATTTTTCACTGCACATTTTTATGTCAGGAGTTTTTCAGAGACACTATATAATGAAATATAGTCTTATTTCGAACCAAACAAATATATATCGAACCAAACAACTTTCAAAGTATTTCCAAACAAGATCCGCGGAGCCCAAATTTTCCATGTTTCACTGGGCTGTAGCTCTAGTAACTAGCCATTATTTTCCATGTTTGAGCCCATTATATTTTTTGTTCAGCAGGTCATGAGCTACAACATATGTGAAAACTAGCCAATTTAACCGAGATCCAATTTCCTATATGATTAGTGCGGGGTTCTTTCCATATTTTTAGGGTCATGTTGAAAGACGGTGTTCATACCGCTTATACATACTTCATAACGTATACTAGGAATCACTGATGCCTTCCCATACGAATTTAGGCACAGGTAGAACACATACATTTTCCATGTATGTATACGCAAAATGTGTTACTATGTGCCTAAAATCATATGGAGAAGCTTCAGTGATCCCTAGTGTACGTATATACTTTTAACAAAGAGATAGAAACTACATGTGTTCAAACAATCTACCTGCCAAGTTAAATTTACAATCGAGTGATATTTTGTTTGTTGTACGAAATAACTCGAAGCAGGGATTACTCTGTTGTCAGCGTTGCCAGCGAGTAGAATTCTGTAACTTGGTTTTTTTTTCAATACACTCAAAATTAGGGAAAATATGAGAACGGTGTAAAGTTTTGAACAATGTTTTGTGCGAATTACCTCGTCAAGTATTATCCAGAAAGATAGAATGTATCAATTACAGACGAGCGTTTAAAAATGAATTCGATTGCATCTCGCCGAAGACTCGTCCTTTGTAGGTTAAGCGTAAACCCAAACTGTAAAAATGTTCTCATATCTGATAATGGAGTGTAAGATATTTGATAATAGATTGTAAGATCTATTATTAATTTCATGAATTGTGTGATAATAAATTATTGTACGAGCAAAGTTATTGCGATACTGAAATAAGTTTTTATTTTCTCGTTACATCGGTTTTACTCTGTAAGAAAAAAAAACCCGGGGGAATGTTAGTAGGCAAATCGAAATTCCTGGTGATATCCTTATACATTATTGTTGCAGGAAAGTCCGTCTCAATGGCTTTCCCCCTTCTTGCCGGATACTCTCTTGAATTCTCCCATGTTGGTAGTCGAGATTGGTGTGCCGATTATGACTAGATGATCGATTCTCGTTGTTTCCGAGCCACTCTGATTGTCTGCCACAAAGATTTGAAGATTCTGCACATTCTGGAACTTGACGTAGCGCAGCGGTACCGGATTTCCCTCCTCGACGTCCTTGGCTGATAATCTGCAACCGAAGTTGCGCGTATTAATTTTTTTACCTCGTTAGAAAAAAGTAAGGGAAATTCTGTTTTAACATCACGCTAAAAGCAGACGATTAAATATTAGAAATTTATCTTAACCGTTGCGCACGTGAAGAAGAGGTTTTGGAGAAATATTTTTTATCGTTCGTTAAATCCGTCCGATGTTTTCAACAATTTCGTAGAGATACTTTTTCTTTTTATATTCTATGTCAACTTGAGTATATCCTGGCAGATTGTCCAAGGCTTACGTTAGATCTTGAGTACTCGTGTTGGAGCTGGCCATTTCAAAATCGATCGTCCTGGGCTGGTTGATGAACAGTTTGATATTTTTCGGCCCAGTTTCCGTAGGCGCTTTGAACTTGAGCGAGTGAACCTTAACAGGCTGCGAGAATGTGATCGACATTATCAGCTGTTCGTCTTCATCGCTCTGGAGATACCCACTGTCCGCCGAGTTCAAACACTGAGGGAAAGTATGATAGTCGGACTCGTTTAAACACTCGCACTGCTGCTTCATTATAAAACTGGACAGGTCCATCTGAAAAAGAAACCCCGAAAGTTCTTGAGTCAATCATTAACGAGAAAAAGATCGAACAAATTTCGAAGTAAAGCGCTAAAGGTTCAAACTCGGCGACGCTGAGATTCGCTAAAACAATCTTTACGAGACACAACTAAGACAACGAAAAAAGGATGAAAGATTGAAAAACTTGCCCGGAAATGTATCTAGAGATTTCGTTCAATCTATTTGATGAGAATAAACTACAATCTTTTTACATTTATCTTTTCTTGAACTCGTCTCCTGAAATTACTTCTGAAAAACTATCTGAATTTTAGTATTCTGCTTGTCTAATTTGTTTTTGACGTAAATATAGTTGGATTGTGCAAAATATCTACAGGATTTGTACAATTGCCGCCTGAAATTTTGCTGCTTTTTTTTCTCCCAGCTGCAGGTCTTTAAATATTTTTTCCACCAATCTCTCATTTTAATCCAGTATAATTTTTTCATAAAAAAAATCCAATTCTTTGCAAATCTGTATTTAGACACGCGTCGCGTAATTATGACAATTAGTATAGTTATCTTATCAATCTTCCATTCCTTCATCATTTGTCAAATTACTAAATTGAGAGATTTATTTATCGCGCTAGGTGGGATTATTTAGATAAAGGTTATTAAATCACACAAGCGTGCAAGTATCAAAGTTGTATTATTTTCAGTACAATATCTTTCGGATATATACATTAACAATATTTTATAATTAAATTGAAAGAAAGAGAATGACTAAAAGCTAGAAGCAAAAAGTCTTCAAGTTGTATTAAAAAATGCAAAATTATAGAAATATACTTTAAGAATAACTGAAGCTTAATTCTATCGAATTTAATTATTTAATTTTCATCAAGTTTATATATTTTCCCCTCAGGCCAATAACTTTCGTACTATCATTTAAATCTAAAACTCTTATAAACTCATTCTTTTGAGGTCTGATTTTTATTCAAACAACATAAAGACGGTATATAACTTTTATACGTTTGATCGTGTGGATGCTTGAACACCATAACAAGTTCTGTTCCCACTTAACGTAAATCACATAGACGTGGTACTTTGATATTTGCATAATCCAAAAGTTTAGCGCGCCCTCAACAATCCCACTTTTTCCAACTATAAGGAAATTTAACTTTTGCACTGCAACGTGGCCAAGTTGACAAAAATAATCTCGATTGTTATCACGTAATTTTTCTCACGGTTTCCTCTCGACAAAACTGGAGATACACGCGAAATTTCTCGCACAAAGTAACGTATGCGTCGAACTCGGGTCTTTTTAAAGTTAATAAATAACTTTTGGAATATCTGTCTGACAAAATTTGCCAAGCAGACCAATATAACCGAATGTCTGTATCGTAAAGTTCCATATTACGATTTTGTCTTTCCGAATCAATCAAATGTTTACAAATTAATGCTCTCCGTAGGTTCTCCCGTTACCGACTACACTGTGATCACGAGGAGGCGAGACAAATTTTGCGAGACAAAAAAGATTTTCTGTTCCACGCACACACGGCTAAAATAAAAGAGAACGCCGATTAAGGCTGATGGCAGAGAACAATTCGTAAACGCTTAAGACTGTCTCAGGTCGTAGACGTAGGGCAAAGCAGAGAGAAACGTAAGTCGTGAAAGGCTGTTGAATATGACTTACGTTTCTCTCTGCCTTGCCCTACGTCTACGACTGAGACAGTCTTAAGCGTTTACGGATTGTTCTCTGCCATCAGCCTAAGAGATCTTAACAATATACTTTAACAATAAACTTCACAACAGGAATACTGCCTCGCGCAAAATGGACACAAATAATTGTCGTCCCAACGACGAGGAGAGAAAAGTTGGCTAGATATGAAGTTATAAACAGTCGCCAAGTTAAGTTTCGAAAGTACAGACATAAAGATCTCGTTCACAGGTACAGTTTCTAGAGAAGAAGTAGAATAATTATGAAGGAAGCGCGCGACGCCGGTTTTGCCGTCAAACCGAAATGGCCAGATTAATTTCCGTGCGAGAGAGAGAGAGAGCTCGCCATTCCGCTTGCCACGCACGAGCGGGCAGCCCTTTCATTGGTACTTATTCCAGTAAAACAGAACCGCGGCGAGAACGATCATCCCGAGGATGTGGTAATAGGCATTGTCGGTGTTTCGTACATGGCCGGGCAGGGAGTCCGCGACCGAGTCGTCGGCGGCGTCGTCGGCGTCGCCGCCGCTGCCGTAGAACTGCTGGATCTTGGACTCGAGCCCCACCGGGTCCGCACCTTGGCAGTGGCCCAGCCGCGCGCGCCTGCGGTAGAAGATGAAGGTCGGCATCGCGCTGACGTCCTGCGTCGAGGCGGTGTCCGCGCACTTGTCCACGTCCACCTTCAGGAACACCGCCCTGGGATACTTGAGCGACAGTTGCTCGAATATCGGGGCGATTCTCTGGCAGGGTCCGCACCTGCGCAAAATCAAGCCGGGGGCGAGAGCGACCGCGTTAATCGTCGTAAACCTGGAGCGCTCTCGGGCGCGATAGAGCCAGCGGGCGAATAGATGTTAATGAGAAACATAACATAACCTTGACAAAAGGGGGGAAAAAAGGTGCTCACCAACTCGCTGTGAAATCCACGACGACGAGCTTCTGACCGGCGTTGGCCAGCTCGCCGTTGAAGTGGCGATCGTCGTTAATTATTCGCACCGCTCCCATTATTCCGATCAGTTGCCCGATTAATTACATTAAATGCGCGCGAACCAAACCGTCCGTCGCCCGCCGCACGGAACTATCCAAGAACCGTACCAATTCAGGAATGACTTGACAGTTTACATGTCCAGCACTGACAAGGGAAGTCCACAGACTTGTGGAGAGCCAATCAAGGCAGAGAATTCGACTTGGCCAGTCACGATGACGCACGGATCGTGTCGGCCAATCGCTGCGTTCAGGTACCATTTCATGCGCAGCATACTGCCGCAGCAACTCGCTGCTATTGGTTGAAGAATTGTTACTAGATGCTGCAAAATAAATTTCACCATATTTTGCTTCATCGCTGTGAAGTTCAATTGAACGAACAGCAAAGCAGCAGACACGCGATCTAGCCGGCCAGTGCTGCTGCAGCTATTCCTTTTCCGTGAGCAGCAAATATGCTGTAGTGAATTTGGATCACGTGACTAATTTGCTGCTGCTGCAGGCTGCGTATGAAAAGGCACCTTAAGAAAATCAACAGGTTGGATTTGCTACTGCTTGCGTCATTGCCTTACGTTCTCGACTGTGATTGGTCGATTTTCTTATGCTTACGTTTTACGTCCTTACGGAATTTTATGTGTGAAGGCCTTTACACAGTGTCGACTTGTAGCTGGAACATGGACGTAAATTAAATGAATATATGGACGGAACGTTAGCTTAGCGGGGAGTCAGCTTCGCGGTAATGCCCATTCTACACCTAGGGATGATCCTACTTGTGGCTCATCCGATACTCGCTTCTATACCTAAAGCTAATCCTACTTACAGCTTATCCGAGGAAGTAGTATAAAGTGTAAAAGGTACACTGTAGTTGTACTTTGGTACGATTGGAAACCAACCAAAGTGTAAACCTTTTACACTTTAAGGTGCCATTTCATGCAGCGTCAAAGCGCTGGATACAGTTCCCCCACTCTGTCTCCCTCGATCGACGCGCATAAAGTTACCGTCACGGTCGTTTTGTCGCTTGAAGTTCGAAGTGGTTCAACTTCAGCGAAAAATAGCCGTATTTAAATAGTTTTGTTTCGTTGCAAGAAAAATGAATTTCAACGACGGCAGTGAACATTGGAACGAAGTTAGTAGATAATGTGTTATTAATATTAATTATTTAATTAAATTGTAGAGGTTACGGTGACACGTTTGTAATCACTTGGCGCGAGACACTACCGTGTCTCGTGATATTTGATACATTGTTCTCACTGTCCTCAGAGCTTGCAAAGCTTAATTAATTAATGGAATTAATATAATATTTTATATTTTACAGGAAAATGAAATCGTTCACACATGTGGACTGTGCGAGATGGTTTGCATGGCCAATGAAATACAAAGCCACCCATGCCTGGAGTCTTTT
>NW_011966451.1:28297-31507 GCF_000949405.1 Vollenhovia emeryi | reverse complement strand
GTTACGTCCAGTGGACACCACGATTTCTTTCTTTCCTAAAAATAGCACCGCGACAGTTCCCCCGAATGACCAATAGGAAGACAATAAGGAAATGAGAGGTTGTCGACCCGTGAGAGGTCATAGCTGCAAGATAAACTATTCCCCTTCATTTTTACGATTTATCAATCTTCCATTTTTACGATCTAACAAACTTCCATTTTTACGATCTAACAATCTTCCCTTTTCACGATCTAACAATCTTCGTTTCTACGAACTAACAATCTTTCTTCATTTTTATGATCTGACAAACTCTCAAAACCCACGATGACAAGTGGAACCAGACCTCCTAATTGACAAGAATCGAACATAAATCCCATTAACGTCACCATATTACGACCTACAGCCGCGCTCTAGAACAAATAATTAAACTTGCTTTATTAACAACCGATAAGAGGACTGGTACCCTTTGTCACAAAAAACAGGCGACAATTGGGCGCTACCGAATCCCCACTAGAAAATAAGTTAGAAAATTGTTGCTCCGATCCACCAATAAGCGCCAGCCAAATCGGCGTATTCAACCCACTCCCAACGAAAAATACAGTATATAAACCCTGATTCCGCGGAGGAAACAGCACTTAACTTCTTCAGTATAAACTCATTGCCAGTAAAAAGCTGTGACATAAGTCGTCGTGCGAGTCTTCAAACGTCCAAGGGCCACGGTCATCCAACGGGAACTACCGAGAGCTCTTCCATCTGCGCTACAATCAGCCTTATAGAGGAAGACATCTAACTCCTCGGCCCTTTTCCACGACAACCAGTCAAGAAAACCAAATATTAGTAACAAGTAAGTCCTCTTTCCCCCACGTAACATAAATAACAAAAGCACCAAGTATAAGCTCCAATTCAACCGAATATATTTTGTTACTCTATCTTTTTGGCAAAAGTATATTCTCTACAAAAATATCTTCTCTACAAAACTATCTTCTCTACAAAACTATCTTCTCTACAAAAGTAATGATATCAACAAATTGTGCCAAATACAACAAACGGATATTTATACAAACTAAATACTTTAGTATTAGTTTTTGCTTAAAAAATCAAACTAAAGATTTTATTGGAAAAAATAATGGAGTTAATAATAAAACACCGATGAAAAGAAAGCAACTGTTTAGAAATTTAGAAATTCTGTATCTATTCAGGCGAATTAAGGCCTGTGTCCATGACGCTAGTACTTGGTCCAAGTTCTAATTCCGCGAAATGTGTAGCCATTCAATATAACTGTTCCACAAAAGCTGCAAGTTGATTGGCTACGCATTTCTCAAAACTAGAACTTGGACCAAGTACTAGCGTCATGGACACAGGCCTTAATTCGCCTGAATAGATACAGAATTTCTAAATTTCTAAACAGTTGCTATTCTTTTCATCGGTGTTTTATTATTAACTCCATTATTTTTTCCAATAAAATCTTTAGTTTGATTTTTTAATAAAAAACTAATACTAAAGCAACTAGTTTGTATATCCGTTGTTATAAATATCCGTTGTTATACCCACATAGCACAGGGACGTCCATTGAACGTCCGAAGGACGTCCGATTGGTCCGACATGGATATCCGTGGGATGTATTCGTCCGTTGACTGTCCATGGGACGTCCATATTATGTCCAAATGTCCGGCCTATTTACGTCCATAAGACGTCTTATGGACATCCGGTAGACAAATAAGAATATCCCACGGACATCCGTGTCGGACCAATCGGATGTCCTTCAGACGTCTAATGGACATTTGATGGACGAAAATACAGTACCTCCATTGGATGTCGAATTCGAATGTCTTATGGACATTCGGTAAACGAAAATACAGGACAATCCGGATAATTAAAAGCCCGTATTGATAGTCGTTGTTCAATTCTCAAGATCAGTCTGTCTTTGTCTCGCCTACTACGTTTTTCCATACGCGACACGAGACAAAGACAGACTGATCTCGAGAATTGAGGAACGACTATGAATACGGGCCTTACACTTTAAACTTAAACTAAAGGTTTAAAAAGATCAAATATACACAATCGTTGATCTTGAACTTGCAAATCCTCACAGATCTGATATTTGTTACAAGGTAAATGGTGCGATATAAGGATAAAATAAATTATTTTACTCGGCAAATAAACGAGTGTATTTTGAGTTATGTTTTTTTAAATACTTATAGTTTCAGTACTAACAAAATTTTTAAGTAGATATGTGTAGTTTCTTTGGTATGCAATTAATGCAATCATATTTTTATTTATATTAGACACCTCACTCATTTTTAACAAAAATTAGAAACGTAAACAAATAGAAACTGCTGGAAGCATACAGGTACTGTGATGCGTTCCGTTTCCGTGTTAAAACCTTGTAGCAGTTTGAAAGCGCACGAAACTAACGGAAGGACACTTCTGTGACATCATAGCGTCAGTACTTGCAGTGAATAACGGAACGCACCAACAAAAATTACGATTTCATACATTCAATTTGTGTGTCGATCTACCAAATATCGCAGATGTATATTAACGTAAAACGGATGTGATTTGGATCCATTGAATATCCTGTAGCGAACATCCGACGGATGTCCCAAATAGGACGTACATTGGACATCCATAATTCGCCCATAGAAGCCAGATATAAAATGGATATGTTTTGGACATCTTAAGGACATCCTTTGATGGACGTCCCATGAATATCTACAAACGGACGTCGTTAGGACGTTCATAACATGTCCACGGACGTACCGACATAAAACGGACATAATTCAGACGTCCGATGGACGTCTTGTGCTATGTGGGTATTTGGCGCCATTTGTTGATATCATTACTTTTGTAGAGAAGATAGTTTTGTAGAGAAGATATTTTTGTAGAGAATATACTTTTGCAAAAAAGATAGAGTAAGAAAATATATTCGGTTGAATTGGAGCTTATACTTGGTGCTTTTTTTACCTTTTTTTTAAAAAGGTAAGTTTTTTACGTGATATCACACCTTTTGTAGTGTGTAATATCTCATACTGTACTCTTTACTTGGCACAAAACTCGACATTTTTAGAATAATATTATCACAGCCCCGGTGGTCGAGCTGGCTAAGACGCCCGTCACGGATTGAGAGGTCCCAGGTTCGAATCCTGGCTGAGATAATATTTTCGCAATAAGAATTTTAATTCAATAGGGGAAAGGGTAAATTTATAATGCTAAGTATAGCATTAAAATTAA
>NW_011966451.1:18949-25246 GCF_000949405.1 Vollenhovia emeryi | reverse complement strand
AATTTCAACGTAAATATACATACATATATATGTATGTATAAACTGAACCGTTGCACCGATTATAATTATCGTCAAATACAATACCAACCCTCTCCTAATGACACTCAATAAATGTGCCAAAGTAGAACGCTATATCTCAAAAATTGCGGAAGTGAGAGCGCGAACAAATATTGCGCACACACATACACACACACATTTTTGAAAAAAGTGTGTTTTTTGGTGGATATCTAAAAAAATGCAGAGGTGGGAGCGTTAACAATTATTGCGCAAGCAAATACACACACATTTTTTAAATTAGTGTGTATTTTTGAGTTATTGAATGATACTAAACCCATTGGCATTGAATATTCGAAAAAAATTTTACGCATGAAAACAAAGCTTCCTCTATGAGGAAGCAAAAGCTCTAAAATATTGTAGGTTAGGTGAGAGTTCTACGTGCGGGCCGGACAAAATCTTTTGCTAAAACTTTCGCATAATTAGTTGCGAAAGCGAAAGCGAAAGCAAGAGTCTAAAATGATGCGAAAGTCTCGCTTTCGCATATGCGAAAGCGAATATTCGTTACAACCCTAGCCCTAACCATGGTGCGGGGGAGGGGGAGGTCCGTGACGCGGGGGCGCGGGGAGGAGGAGGACCGCAACGCTAGGCGGTCCGCGGTGACCCTAACCGCGGGGAGGGGGTACGGCGGTCCTTACCATATGGATCCTACGCGGCGACCCTAACCGTGGTGCGGGGGAGGTCCGCGACGCTAGGCGATCCGCGGGCCGCGGCGGTGACTTTTATTACTACGAGTTATCACTCCGTGGCGCCGAAAGTGTCGCACGTGTTTTAACAGTTGCTGCAGTAAGATTTGGAGGAATGTTTACAAGTTATGGGACCGAGCGCCGACACACGGCTGCTATGGGATGACCATTATCTTATCACCGCGGGGTATTACTCCGTGGCGCCGAAAGTGTCGCACGTGTTTTAACAGGTCATGTTTACAAAAAACATCTGTGTTTTTACCACCAACATTTTTAGACGTTTCGTAGATGCGTGGTCAGATGAGGTAAAGGGTAAGGGTATGGTATGGTATATAATAAGGGCAGAAGATCACTGCACCACAGTAGAAGATCATCAGTCAAATTTTTCATAGTACTGTTACGAAGGGCGCAGAATATCACAGTTACAGTTTATACGAGAGCGAGAACTAGGAATACGCAGAACCCATGAACGCATTGTGAGACAAAAAGTTCTACATCTCATATAATAAGTATGGGGGCTTTACCGCCCGTTAGCGTTTGCGCAGTGGAAATTTCGCTCGCTGGTGGAGGATCGCTGTAGGAAAGTCCTTTCACAGATGAGAGTGATGTGTGTGATAATAAGATATATTTACAGTTATACATATGTACAAGTATATACAAATTGCTTTTAGATTGAGTTTATGCACCTTGCGGCGCGTTTCCAAAAATATATCTACCGAGAAGCGCGGTAGTTAAGATTACGCTCTCGGTAGGATATATGCGGGGCCGTTACGGTCACTCGTATAGGCCCGTATGGGCACTCCGGTTCCTGCTCGGATTCCGATTCGCTCGTAGTCCAGCCTCGGGTCTGCGTTCCTTGTGTGCGGACTTCGGTGATCGCGGTCTGAGTAGTTTGGCACCGTCCCGTGCGTGGTGGAGAGCGCGGTGACGGTGGTAACGGAGAGATCGGTGAAAAGAGACGCGCTTGAATATAGCGTGGGCTGGTGAAGCGCCTCACGCGGAGATCCCACGGGCTGATGAAGATCCGCGGCGGTCTCGTCAAGCGTGGTGGAGATAGCTCGATCCTATGCAGACGCCACGGCCGATATTCTATACAGCGTACGTGCGGCCGGGTACGTCTAGTCGTTGGCTCCGTTGGCGCTGGATCTTCTGTGGCTTCTCTGCTCTCGGTGTTCTCTGCCGCCTGCTTTGGTCCTCCGTCTGGTGGTGTGATCTCACTGGCTGCTCTCGTGAGATCCTCGATGCTCGGCTCGTCACTGGAAGGCAATTCGTGTGCTGGTTCCGCTCGGGGCTGTCTCCTCGGCGTAACTACTGCTCTCAGCTTGCTGGTGCGTATGAGTCCTCGGTATATCACTGTGGATTGTCTTTGGAGTCGATTCGCAGAATTGGTTTATCTCTGCTCCCTTTTATACTGTTGCTCACCGTTTTTCACTTCCGAGAATATTGTTATTTTCATGCGGCGTCTAGCGGTGTCTCGTGAAGTTTTGCTCCGGGGGTGCCTTTCTCGGATTTGATGTTTTCGCGCGCGTCGCGCGTGCGGGTCGCGAAATGTATTGTGGTGGCCGAGTGGCCGTTCCGTAGGGGCGCCTACGCCCGCCACAATAAGTATGCGGATACATTGTAGTTTATTACAAATATAATGCAATGCTGCCCAAAGTGTAATAGAGTCACATGCAAGTGTTCTGAATAATACGAATGTGAAAAAACGCTAGCGCGACAACATGGAACAACGAGACCAAGATCTGGCGGAGCGAGCCGACAGGATCGCCACATTGGGTGATTATTTGGAGTGGCTGCAGCAATGCGACGAGTGATCGCAGAGCTAGAGGAACAGAGCCGTATCAAGCGTCCAAGGTTGTCCATTGGCAACAGACAATTGCTGGTGGCTCGAATCGCGCGACTCGAGTGTGTCAAGTGCCGAGTTGAAAGGCGATTCGTACATTTCGGTAGTGGTGCCGGACCTTCTTCGAGCGCGCAACTGACGTGGCGCGAGATCGACACCGCATTTGACAGTCGCGTGCTTAACGGTGTGGTGATTAACGTGGAGTACATCGAGCCGCGCAAATTTCTCGAGGACGCTCGCGATGTAGTGGTCGAGCACGTGCGAGACGCTATCGAGTGCTATAATTGTGTAAAGGTGAATACCGCGTTCAACGGGGAGTTTGTGGCGGGTGATAAACGTGCAAATAAAAGCATAAATACAATAACTATGAACTGTTCCGTACAACAGATTTGCACGAGTGGTACGAGTCGCGCGTAACCGGTCCAATTCTAACCGAACTCGAAGAGTTTCAGGAGCGCGATAGCGAGTGGGCGCTGTCGCATATACACAACGTAACTATTAACGTGAACAAGTGCAATCCTATGCGCGCGGGATGCCATATAGACATGCCAGAAGTGGTGAAACGGAAGAAAGCAGTGATCAATGTACGATCAAAGGACAATGCGTGTTTCGCCTGGTCAGTGGTCGCCGCTCTCTATCCGGCTGAAAAAAACGTGGATCGGAAATCGTCGTATCCGCATTACAGCGTTGTGTTAAACCTGGGAGACGTTCCAATCCCAATGACATTATGTGGTATTAAAAAGTTTGAACGGTTGAACAGTATTTCCATCAATGTATACAGCATCGATAAAAAGAACAATTGTGAACACGCAATCGTACCGCTACGAGTTGCTGACGAGAAGAAGGAGAAGCACGTGAACCTCTTATACCTGCAAGATCGGGGAGGTGCTGAAGTGGGCCACTTCGTCTGGATAAAAAACTTATCCCGCCTCGTGAGCTCGCAACTCAGTAAACACAAGGAGAAGAAATACATTTGCGATCGGTGAGTATTAATAAAATTTATGAAAAATTGTTTTATTTGAAAAATAGAAAAATGTTTTTTCTTTCCAGATGTTTGCATTATTTCCATTCAAATGGAAAGTTGGAAGCCCACAGCGTGGACTGTCAACAGATAAATAGCTGCGCGATCGTATTATCCAGCGAAGAGGACAAGTGGCTCAGCTTCGACAACCACAGCAGGAAGAAATGCGTGCCGTTTGTAGTGTACGCGGACCTTGAGTGCATCTTGAAAAAGATTGACAAGGATTCGATAACGTCTACATATGCGTATCAGCATCACCAGGTATTCAGCGTTGGATATTACGTGCATTGCTCGTACGACGACTCGCTGTCAACGTACCGTTTCCGCCGCGACATTGATTGCATCGCGTGGTTCGCCGACCAACTCAAAGTGTTATCACAAGACGTAAAAGAAAAATTATCCACTAATGTCCCTATGGAAAATTTGTCGAAGGAATAGTGGGGGGCATACCGTAGCGCCACGCACTGTCACATATGCGAGAAACCGTTCGCACAAGGTGACGATAGAGTACGCGACCATCTAACCGGACGATATATGTAGAGGCCCCGCGCATTCTAATTGTAACTTAAATTACAAAGATGCGTATTTCATTCCAATCGTTTTTCATAATTTATCCGGCTATGACGCATATTTCATAATTAAAGAAATCGCTACAGCGTTCGAGAGCACAGTTGATGTATTACCGATAACGAAGGAAACATACATTTCCTTTACAAAATATGTAAAAAATACCATAGAAAACTCAAAGCGACAAAATTGTATAAAGCTGCGATTTATTGACTCATACAAATTTCTGAGTACTAGCCTCGATAGATTGGCATCGTTTCTCCATAGAGACCAATTAAAAATTGTACGATCTGAATTTTCAAAATTATCCAGCGACGATTTCGATCAATTGACGCGTAAAGGTCTGTTTCCATATGAATATGTGGATTGTGCGGACAAGCTGCAGGACCCACGTCTACCTCCGCGCGAGTCATTTTTCAGTTCTCTGACCGGTGACACCTCCGAGAGCGATTACATGCGCGCCGAGAATGTCTGGAAACGATTCTCCATCCAAACCCTAGGCAACTACAGCGATTTATATCTAAAGATCGATATTTTTGAAAATTTTCGCGATAGTAGCATCAACAGTTATGGATTAGATCCCGCGTATTATTATACATTACCAGGATTCACGTGGGACGCCATGCTGAAACATACGCGTATAACTTTCGAGCTGCTCACAGACATTGATATGGTCATGTTTGTGGAACGCGGCATACGCGGTGATCTCAGCCAATGTTCCGGTAGATATGCTCGAGCCAATAACAAGTACATGCAGTCTTACGATCCATCGAAAGCTTCCTCATACTTGATGTACTTTGATGTCAATAATTTGGACGGGTGGGCAATGTGTCAACCACAACCATATGCAAATTTTCGATGGGTCACTGACGTTACTGATTTTAATGTAAATGCGATCGCTGTGGACTCATCGACAGGTTACATTCTCGAGGTCGATCTCGAATACTCACAAAGTATACACGACGAGCACACTGACCTACCGTTCTGTCCGACGCGCGATAAGCAACCAGGCAAGCGACAGGAAAAGCTACTTGCGACTGTGTATGATAAGAAGCGTTACGTCATACACTACCGCAACCTGCAACAGTGCACGCGTCATGGACTTCGCGTGACAAAGATACATCGCATATTGGAGTTCTCGCAATCTCAATGGCTACGCAAATATATTGAACTCAACACACAATTTAGAACGGTAGCCAAAAACGAAAAAAATTTATACAAATTAATGAACAACACGGTATTCTGTAAAACAATGGAAAACGTACGGAATCATGTCGACTTTAAACTTATAACAAAGTGGGATGGTCGCCATGGTGCGTAGGCGATGATCTCGAAACCGAATTTTCATAGTCGCAGCATTTTTTCAGAAAATTTAATCGCCGTGGAGTTGCGAAAACTCGAAGTGAAATTCAACAAGCCGATCTACGTGGGTATGTGCATCCTCGACATATCCAAGATCTGCTTGTATGAATTTCATCACGATTATATGTTACCAATGTATCGCGAGCATTGTAAAATTATGTATACCGACACGGATAGTCTCGTATACCACGTCAAGTGCGAGGATGTATACGAGACGATGAAACGCGATATTAATAGATTTGATACAAGTGATTATCCTGTAGATAACGCGTATGGTATACCTCTTGTAAATAAGAAAGTACCAGGTTTAAAGAAAGACGAAAACAATGGCGCGTTCATGATGGAATTTGTCGGACTCAGAGCGAAGATGTACGCGTAGCGAGTCGATGGTAAGAAGGATACGAAGAAGGCTAAAGGTGTCAAAAGTAATGTGGTAGCGCGAACAATATCTTTTGATGATTACACACATTGTCTGTGAGACGAGATAGAAATGACTCGCCGACAAACTTGTATAAGATCGAAACTGCATAAGGTGTACACTATAGCTCAGACGAAAATCGCTCTGAGTCCATACGACGACAAACGATACATCGTGCCCGATTCTACAGAAACGCTGCCATGGGGATTACCGAATACCTTTATAGTATATATTCATAGTATTGTACATTATAGGATAGTAATAAGTCTATTTTCTTTTATTACAAGTATATGTTCATTCACATGTAAAATAAATGATGCAACTGTATATGTATATGTACAATATA
>NW_011966451.1:14915-16628 GCF_000949405.1 Vollenhovia emeryi | reverse complement strand
TTTGCATTAAGTTGAAAAATTTATTTAATAAATAAGTACGACAACGGATATAGAAAAGCACAAGCGCGGACATCTCGAGATGTGAATAATACGGCCAGGCATGATTTTCATCGGCTCGCGGTTGACGGTATAAGACAGAAAGAGATAGCAGATATGTCCGCGCTCTTCTATCGTCACGGCGTAGAGAGAAAGCGACAACAGATATGTCCGCGCTCTTCCATCGTCACGGTGTAGAGAGAAAGAGACAACAGATATGTCCGCGCTCTTCTTCGCGTCCGACGTAAGCCGAGCGCCGAGCGCTACCCCCACTCTACTCCCTCCACGCGCTCGACTGCCGTGCAAAGATGCGAAGTCGGCAACTCTGCCGCTGGGACGTATTCCCAGGCAGGGCCTCGGGGTCCGAGGAGTTGGTCGGCAAGTCTGCCGGCCAACACCCGATCCTCTGCGATGAAGCGGCCAGTCCCTGCGTCTGGGGCCGACGTCCCGCTGCTGGGGCGTGCGGCCTGGCGTACGGGGCTGGTCGTGGAGGGCGGAGGATCGGTAGTGTGCGTGCGTGTGTACATGGGTCGCGGTCGGCTGCTGGTGGATATTTCCCGGAGACTAACCAAGGGGGGAGTAGTAAACCCCCCGACCGGGGACGGACAGTGACGTTGGTACCTGACCTCTGCCGTGGACTATGTGGGTGCGTAAGTCCGGAGTATTCCGGCAAAAACCACAGGAAGCGGCATGTTTAATGTGGGAAAACCGCTCCCATTCGTCTGTCCGGAGCCTAGCCGGGAGTTGAAGCCAGTACGCCGGGCGCGTGTGTGAAGGGGCGTTTAACCGCCGTCCCCTTATACCCAGCTGGGGGGGAGGTGCCTCGGCAACCTCTAGTCCGGGGACGGGGTAAGCGGCCGACCGGATCGGTGCGCGCCCCGTCCCTGGGGTGAGGATAAACCTCTTGCGTAATAGTGGGCCTGGCCGTCTCCAGGGACTTTTTAATTCGAGCCACTGGTCGGGATAGGGGTCCGGCTCCCCGAAAGTGGCTTCTCCATTTCCCGGCCCATAAATAGGGCAATCTTTAACCGGGGAAGTGCCCCCACCGCGGTGGGGGTCCCATAATGGGCGAACCGATGACGAATTTACCTGCCAGAATGACTAATATCACACAAAACACGCCAACAGGTATGATGGAGGAACGGTGCGAGGACACTCGCATGGATACGGAGGAGGCCGCTCTCCTGTCGACGTCGTCCGCGACAGGGACAAGGAGGGGCAAAGCGAAGAAGAATACGGGGCCCCTGAGTTTTAAAATCAGGAAGGCAAAGCGTGAGGCATTAATGAACCGACATAGGTTCGCTGCCCTAGACGGATCGGACACGGAGCCAATTAAGGTGGACGAATCCGAGTCGGACCCGGCCACGGAGGAGAGCGAGGAAGAGACCGTGCCTGAGGCAAGGAGAAGAGGCAGACCCCCGACCACCGGCAAAGGCCTCTTCCAAAGAGAAAGGATGGAGGCGAAGAGGGAGATCAAGAAACTGAAGGACCAGCAGAAACGCCTTGCCGAGGTGCTGGACAAGAATATCCTCCCTGACACCAGGAAACGCAGGGGCGTCACCCCGGAGAGGGAAACATTCCGACAGATGTTGGAAATGACGCCTGCCGGGATCGCGGCAGAAATGACGGATTTTATAAACACGGTAGAGAAGGTTGCGGACAGGTCAGGCAACCTCG
>NW_011966451.1:11831-14792 GCF_000949405.1 Vollenhovia emeryi | reverse complement strand
GGTCAGGCAACCTCAAGGGTACCTTTGTGCGAGAGTTGCATATCTCGGCAACCAAGCTGAGAGCGGCAACGAAGGCCCTCACTGAAAAGGCGGCGGCCCCGGAGGCAGGAAATAACGATAAGGAGACGGACAAGCTCAAGGAGAGAATACGAGAGCTTGAGGAGCAAGTCGCCCGACTCAACAGGGAAAGAAAAGGTCCTGAGCAGAGTACGGTGACAATCCCTGACACCAGGGGAAATAGGAAGAGGAGGAAGATCCAACGGACGATAGACTCTTCGGAAGAGGAGGAGAATATTCCTCCCACCCCCAGCTCATGCCCGATATTTAGATTCGGGCTGGGCAAAGAAGGAGACACATCGGAAGTGGCGACGGGACTCCCAGAGCCCAACAGCTGGGCCTTCAGGCCCATACTGGGAGGAGTAAGGAAAGCGTTGCCTGAACCCAGCAGGGAGAAGGCAATGGATAACGTTAAAAGGGTGTTGGAGGACATGCCGTTGGATAACCTCCTCACCGGAAGCGTACCGAATATCAGGGACAATATTGAAAACCTGATAATAAGGCTCGAGGGTGCCAAGGCGGCGCTCCCAATGGGAGATAGCGCGAACAAAGAGATTCCGAAGGGACCTACCGAGGACCGTATACTAGAGGAAAAGGTGAGAGTGGTGAGACCGACCGTCACAAAGGGAACGGCGAAGAGCGGGGGAGCCAAGCGAGCGGGGAAGAAAGCGGCCACAAAAGCCCCGCCGAAAGTCGGAACAAGTAAGGAGAGCAGCCAAGACAGCACGAGGACAACCCAGCCTCAGCTGCGGCAACAGAGTGTCCCACGAAAAAAGGACACGGAGAGGGAACGAGCGATTTCGGCAGATCGAACACACCCCCCTGCGAAAACCGAACAGGCGCCTGAGGGTACCTGGGTGGAAGTGGTTAGAAGGGGAAGAAAAGGCAAGGCCAGGCAACAACCAGTTGCTACCAAGAGTGCGAGCCAGCCCGCCAAAGGCGGGCCAAAGCCCGCACCACCGGACGCGGCGATCAGGGGAGCTAGCCAACCCCCAGTGAGGAGACAAGAACCTGGCGCCCCGAAGGGCGGAGCTCGAGGAAACCCAAAACAGGCCACCTCGACCAGGCACAGGACCCCGAGGTCACAGGCGGTGACGGTGACGTTCCCTCAGGGACAGTATGCTGAGGGAATACGCAAAATTAGAGCGCAAGTACGCCTGGAAGACCTAGGCATTGAGGACCTCCGTCCGAGGAGAGCCCTGACGGGGGCCCTCATCTTTGAAGTCACAGGAGCTGACGCCAAAGTAAAGGCGGACAGGCTGGCTGAAAAGATGCAGGGAGCAGTAGGAGACGCTGAGGGGGTAAGAATTACCCGACCCGTGAAACAGGCCGAGGTCCGGATCAAGGACCTCGACGAGTCGATCACGGGGGAGGAAATTCGGGAAGCAGTAGCAAGAGCCGGAGAGTGCACCCCTCAAGAAATAAAGACGGGACAGGTGAGGCTGGCACCCAACGGCCTGGGTACGGTTTGGGTGCAATGCCCCGTCACGGCTGCCAAGAAAGTAGCGACACCCGGCCGAATAAAAATTGGCTGGGTATCCGCGAGGGTGGAAATATTAGAGGCGAGACCACTCGTCTGTTTCCGGTGCCTGGAGAGGGGGCACGTGCGCCACCAATGCCGCAGCACCGTAGACAGGAGTACAGCCTGCTATAGGTGTGGGGCTGAGGGGCACAAAGCCCAGGACTGCAAGGAGGCACCAAAATGTGTGGTTTGCAGCAGCAGGGGGCTGCCGGCGGGCCACAAGGCGGGGGGTTCGGCGTGCCCTCGTCCTTCGAGGAAGTCCCTGAAGAAGGGACGCAAAGTAGAAGAAGGAAAACGAGGAGCAGAGATCAGCACTGGACCAACGCGATCAGGAAACGAACAGCGAGGCCCGGGTATAGCTGCGAACGAGGAAGACCGAATGGAGGTGGAGATCACCTCCAGACCGGAGGATCCAATAGGGGGTAGAGGCTCGGAGGAAGCCGCAGAGCAGGCGCCTTCATGCCCCTAAAAGTACTACAGGCGAACATCAACCACGCCCGCCAGGCACACGATCTGTTTCTACAGGCCATGGCGGAACGTGGTTGCGGCTTGGGGGTGATAACGGAGCCGTACATGGTCCCGAATCACCCATGCTGGAGCGGAAGCACAGACGGCTCGGTAGCGTTACACTGGAGATGCACGAGACAAAAACACACTCCATGCACCAAATTGGGTTGCGGAGAAGGGTGGGTAATGATGGAGTGGGGCCCGCTTGTGATCATGGGCGTTTACATCAGGCCCAGCCTCACACGAGCACAGCTGGAGGACAGATTGGACAATCTGGAAATACAGCTGAGAGGGGTGCTACAGAGACCTGTTATGGTCGCCGGGGACTTCAACGCCAAGTCGGCGTCCTGGGGTTCCCGGCGGCCGGATGGGAAGGGAGCGGAGGTGGAGGCCTGGGCAGCCCGCCTGGGCCTCCACTTGGCCAACGTCGGCACGGCAAGCACGTGCGTGAGGCCGCAGGGGGAGTCAATCGTCGACCTGACGTGGACTTCACCTGCGGCCTCGAGGATGATCTCCTCATGGAGGGTGGCCGATGAGCTGGAGTTGCTCTCGGACCACCTTCCCATAGAGATAACCGTGTCCCCGGGAGGGAGACGAGACGAGGAGAATCATCGTCGCCCACTAAGGTGGGCAACGAGAAAAATGGACGAGGAAAATGGAGTGGATAAACTGGAGGCGGCTTTGGTCGCGGAAACGTGGGTACCACCGCAGCAAGACATGTCCATCGAGGAGCAAGCGAAGTGGTTAAGGCGAGCGATGACCCGGGCGTGTGATTTCAGCATGCCTAGGGTCGCCTTCACACCACAGCGCAAGGCATATTGGTGGTCTGAAGAGATTGCCGAATTGCGAAGAAGAGCAGTCGCGGCTAGAAGAGT
>NW_011966451.1:9236-11573 GCF_000949405.1 Vollenhovia emeryi | reverse complement strand
GGTACAAAGGGCGAGAAGAAGGAACACCACCTCCCAGGAGACCCTGGACTCCCTCCTCGAAGAGAACCGGGTCAGGAGACTGGCACTGAAGGTGTCAATCAAGAACGCCAAAGAAAGGGCTTGGTCGGAATTATTGGACACCTTGGAGGAGGACCCGTGGGGGCGCCCCTATAAGATAGTCTTGAACAGACTGAGGGGGGGCATCCCCCCGACAACCGAGGCCCTAGACGCGGCCTTCTTGGAGGAGGTGGTGTACGCCCTCTTCCCGAGGAGGGATGACGGCGAACCTCGGAGGCACGATGACCCAGGAGAGGTGCCTGGGGAAGACTGGCACCAGGAATGGGAAGTCACAGACCTCGAGCTCTCCAAGGCGGCAAAGAAAGTCAAGGCAGGCAAGGCACCGGGACCGGACGGCGTGCCGGCGACGGCCTGGAAAGTAGCTCTGGGGGAGCTCTCCGGAAGGTTGGGCGGCCTGATGACCGCCTGCCTGAAGGAGGGCGTCTTCCCGGAGCTATGGAAGGAGGCAAAACTAGTCCTCCTTCCAAAAGAAGGAAAAGCAGCGGAACTTCCGTCTAGTTACCGCCCGATATGCCTCCTGGACGAGGCCGGGAAGATGTTTTAAAGAGTTATAACATCCCGCCTCGTCCGGAGCATAGAGGGCGGCGGGGAGGGTGGCCTGCACCCGCGGCAATTCGGCTTCCGCGAAGGAAGATCGACCGTGGATGCGATTAAGTGCGTCCAGGCCCACTCCGACAGAGTGGCGGAGGAGGAGGGAGTGACGCTAGCGGTAGCGCTAGACATCAAGAACGCGTTCAACTCCCTCCCCCATTGGACCATAAGGAGGGCGCTGGCCGAGATGAATGTCCCGGCCTACATCAAACGAATCATTGACAGCTATTTGGAGGGCAGGAGCATCGTGTGCGATGATAGAGAGGGAACCACCCGAAGATGGGGAGCGGAGTGCGGCGTCCCGCAGGGATCGGTGCTCGGCCCGGTCCTGTGGGACGTCGCATATAACTGCGTACTAGAAACGGCCCTACCCCCCGGCAGCACCATGGTCTGCTACGCGGACGATACCTTGGTGCTGGCCGGGGGAGAGGATTGGAAGGAAGCGACGACAACTGCGAACATTGCAGTAGCGTGCGCGGTGCGCGCGATCAACGCGTTGGGTCTCAAGGTGGCGGCCATTAAAACAGAGGCGGTGTTTCTGCATGATGGCACGCATGGCTCGCCACCTGAGACCCACATAGAGGTAGATGGAACGCGGATAAAGGTGGGGGCTCAGATAAAATATCTGGGCCTCCACATAGACGGAAGGTAGTCCTTTGAGAGCCACGTGAACAGCCTGGCGCCCAGGTTGGGTGCGGCGGCAAACGCCATGTCGCGTCTGATGCCCAACCTGGGAGGCCCCTGCGGCCGTGTAAGACGGCTCTATGCCAACGTTGCCCACTCGATCGGACTTTATGGAGCGCCGGTATGGGCAGAGGCAATAAGTGGCAACAGGAGAGCGCTTGCGGCGCTGAGGACACAACGCCAGATGGCAGTGAGAGTAGTGCGGGCATACCGCACTGTGTCCCATGCGGCGGCGACTCTACTGGCTGGGATGCCCCCGGTCGACCTATTGGCTGGGGCGTACTCCCGGTCCTATGAGCGGATAGCGGACCTGAAGAAAAGAGGACTCCCAGTAACGGGCAGAACTAGAAGGCTCATCAACAGCCAAGAACGGGAGACGGCTGTGAAGAAATGGAGAGACAGACTGCGGGAGCCTGACTGTGCGGGACAACGGACAGTGCAGGCGATACTCCCACATATGGCAACCTGGCTAAACAGGACGTGGGCGAGATCGTCCTACCGGACGACGCAGGTACTCACCGGACATGGATGTTTCGGTGAGTACCTGCACAGAATTCAGAGGGAGGACACAAAGGGGTGTCACCACTGTCAGGAGGCAGTGGACGACGCCCAACACACATTGGAGTTCTGCCCGGCGTGGGAGGGACAGCGACAGGCCCTCAAAGATCGCATAGGCCCGGACCTCACGCTGGGAACTATCGTGGGACGGATCACCCAGTGTGAAGAGGCATGGGAGGCGTTCTCCCTCTTTTGCGAGAAGGTAATGAGGGAGAAGGAAGAAAGCGAAAGGGTGAGAAGGGGAGAAACAAACGACCCCCCGAACACCCAAGGTGGAGGGCGTGCTAATAGAAGGCGAAGGGCGCGCGGCACGCTGGCCCACCTACGGGCATGGTAACCAGGGGGAGGGGACGTACGCGGTGGACCGTTATGGCTAGCCGCGTGCCCCCCCTCCCCCCTGAGCGGTCACAACAACGAGAGGAAGCG